>NC_090871.1:60586374-60598874 GCF_036669935.1 Montipora foliosa
GGAGAAGATTAAAAATAAAAGTGCAAATTAAATTGTGGAAGGTACAGGCTAATTTGACTTTATCATAATTGTTCTTTAAGAGAGGATTCATTAATTAAGTATAAGTCTCCTTATCATCTTTGTCGTTTGTTATTACAGCGGGTAGCGCCCTTACGGAAACCTTGTGGGTTGGGTTTAATGAACGGAGTTTTCTCAGATAAACAAGCTGTCAATTTGGGTGTTCCGCAAGGGTCCCTCCTTGGCTCAATACTTTTTCTGATCTACATTAACGATTTTATTACTGCTACCTCCTATTTTTCTATACGCCTCTTTGCTGATGACACTTCACTTACTGCATGTGGGAAAGATCTTGATAGTTTGATCCATCATATCAATAGTGAACTTCCCAAGATATATGACTGGCTTTGTGCAAATAAGCTAACATTAAATTTCAGTAAAACTAAATATATAATATAATTCCAGCCCAGGCAGAAATTAAACTTTAACCTCCATCCACCTATAGTTTTAGCTGGCCAACCTCTTGGTCTAATTATTGTTATTAAAAACTGGATCATTGGATAATGCAATTCGAGAGTTTTGATTGGCTAAGCCATCATAGGTTATTTAACAATTATTCCATGAGCGCGCGTTGGATATGAGACAATAGATAGCCAACGAGGTGCGTAGCGCCTCCTTAGCTATCTATCATCTCATATCCAACGCGCGCTCATGGAATAATTGTTAAATAGTCATCTGTCATTTTCTCTTAGTTTCCACGTAATTAAGAATTGTTGTCCAACTATCAGGGCAAGCTATTAGTTTAACTATCTTTTGCCTTGTCTTATTCTCTCCATCCATTTATTTGTAATTCCCCAATTTTATGAGCCTTATGAGAATAAACGTAAACGTAACCTTGTGACGGAGGAACCTTCAATTCCTTACGTCGCAAACACCCACGGTACTCTATCCAAGATCTGTTCTAATACCATACGGCTTGTTATGCCACCAATCCGATGAGCATTCTCCAACATTGTAGTCGAATGAGTCGTGAGTGTTGTCGTCAATTGTTCGCAAGTGTTCTAGTCCAGCTGTTAAGCCCCGAAAAGATGGCAAAATCGTTCACTTTTTGATAAAAGCATGGAACTAAACCACAGATTCCAAGTCCGCAAGAATAGGGTTGGAGAAGAGAAGGAAGTGAATGGAAGCCGGTGTGGACAGTTCTGCCACAAGCGCAAGAATCCTGTTATGAGCTGATTTACTGCGGATGCAAGAAAGGATGCACTGGTCAATGCAAATGCCGTAAGGCAAGCCTGAAATTGCACAGCCCTGTGCAACTGTGGAGGACATTGCCAAGATGATTAATTGCTTTCGGCGAATATAGCGTAAAAGTGTAACTATCTTTCTTGCAGTCACGTGATAGACCATGTGACACAAAATTGAAGATGCTTTTTAATCCTCTCTTGATTATCAAGGACTGTTTGCTGCAAAAAAGTAATTTTTTTTTTACTTGCAAAACACTGCTGGAGTCACGTGAATTAGTATAAACTGTTAAAGTGTGAACTCTCTTTCTCGTAGTCACGTGATAGAGCACGTGACACACTATTGAAAATGGAAGATGCTTTTTATTTCTTTGATGATTACTAAGGACTGTTTACGCAAAATTTCTACCTGGAAAAACACTGCTGGAGTCACGCGAATTAGTATATAGCGTAGAAGTATAAACTCTCTTTCTCGTAGTCACGTGATAGACCACGTGACATACATTACTGAAAATGTTACGCAATAAAGATGCTTTTATTACTCTGATAATTACCTTAGACTGTCTATCTTGAAAACTAAAATTTTTCCTGAAAAAACAATTGTTTTATTTCAGCCTCGTTTTCGTGCTGGCTAGAATCATGTGAATTTGGGCACGCTCATTTGTCCTCTTAAAAAGGCGATTCGTTGCTGGCCCTATATCACAAAATGATCAGTACCTATAATTGAATCATCCTGCTAAGTTTCATGCTTTTATCGAAAAGCGAACGATTTTTGGCTTAACAGCTAGACTATTAAATACTTGATGGGCGATCAGTATCCATTATATGATAAAAAGGTGTTTATAAAAAACGTTGAAACTGATCTAGATAAAAAATTATTAAAAACTGAATTTTCGACTGCAACTGCGGTCTTCATCAGAGTGACTAAAATATGCTGTTCGAGAGTAATATGCTAAAACTAAAATAAGAATTAAGTTACTTTATCCCATAGGGCTTCAATAATGTCTTATAGACAGAAGGGAATGGTTTCCGCTCGTTCACCGCGTTTTTGTCTATTGTGGAGTGCCATGATTCCAAAAAGATTCTTTTGTGCCAATTATTGACATTCTTTTCTAGAATTTCCACATAGCCAGTGTCAATGTCATGGTCAGTGGTTTCGGCGGGATCTTTTATTGCCGACTCTTTGTAATTATTAGTTCCTGGTTTATGCTCGCCGCCACGGGGATAGCATATTACTCTCGAACAGCATATTTTAGTCACTCTGATGAAGACCGCAGTTGCAGTCGAAAATTCAGTTTTTAATAATTTTTTATCTAGATCAGTTTCAACGTTTTTTATAAACACCTTTTGTCATACAGCTGAACTATTCCCAGTTCTTAGCTATGGCCTTAGTCGGGATGTGCTCTTCATCGGCGGCAATAGATATAGTTGTGAAGGTGATTAGTATTTAAATCTTGGGGTCAAGATTGAGACTCTTTGGCCGTCGACGAGTGGCTCTTGACTTGTGATGGTACTCAGACAACGCTTCGTTGGCTCGTCGCAGGTTTCTTTAAGCTAAATGTAGCATCGATTTGGGTGTCCAACATTGCATAAACCAATACTTCTTCATCGGGGTTCGGGGATGATGACACACCACATAGGAACTATCATACAGGCGCTTGTACTTAAGGGTCCTTGTGATGTACAAGAAGTAGTCATACGAACCTTTATTTTTGACATTCTTCACTTCCTTCGTTTGTCTTCTTTGAGTCTCTTGTGGATTAATATTCGTTACTTCTGTCGTCTTCTGGCTTCTTTAAGTCTTTTGTGGATCCATATTTTTTACTTACTTTACTTTCTTCTTTAAATCTCATTTCTTCACAAACGAAATTAACGAACCTCGTTCTTTTCTCGACTGCCTAATTATTTCGGCACTTTTTCCTCTAAAGAGGCTCAAAGGGTCTTTTTTTAATTGGAAAGAATCTGCTGCACGATATTAATGCAGGCTTAGGGTTGTGTAAGGGGCGACGGCAAAAGACGCGGGAACCTCTGCCTTTTTGTTATTGAAAAAAACGAATAGATGGAAGGATTCGCAAGCGGATCCGAATGCAGTTTAATAGTTTACATACACTCTTCTCCTTCTTTTTCCTGAACGTATTTTCTTTACAATAAGTAAAAAGCGAGCGTTAACCATAACGTATCAATCTCTCTCTCTCTCTCTCTCTCTCTCTCTCTCTCTCTCTCATTCTTCTTTTTTTTTTTTTTTTTTCGGTTTTTGTAATCCGCTAGGCCTTTACAATTTCGTATAATCCATGTTCTTTTTCTTTTTTTATTTTATTTTAGGTAATAAGCAGATACAGGATACTAGGAAGCGATAAACAATACAGAAATAAGAACTACAGCTACTTAAATTAAAGCCCCAGAAACTTTGTTACTTGAAGCCTGTTATCAAGACTTTCCTCCACGTACATATCTTACACGTACACAAGTTGTTTCAAGGAATCCCTCAGGATTTCTCTACATGTAGTGTCGGAGATTATTCCATCCCTTAGAGTATAACTAGAATTACTCCTATGAAAAACCAGAGGCCTAAACAAAGGCAGCTTACTTTTATCGTGAATACCAGCTAGATTCATATACCTTCTTAAAACACTAACAGGGCAGTATGGAGTTCCCGATGCACTAATATAGACACAGTTACCCTTCCTATAAACATCAGTCTTACTACGAGGCACAAAAATCTTTTATGTATTGACTGTGAAATTCGATATGGTTGGGTGCAATATTACACAACTCATTATGCCGAAAAAATCCGGCAAAAGCTAACGAGCATAAGGCAGCTATCCTAACCAGGTGATCTGGTGACGTAATTCGGAGGACTGGGGAGAAAAATTTTAACGCCGTATCCCACAACCGCGCGCGGCCTTATTTTCGAATTCAACATGGCAGAGGCGAAGTTAAATCTTGGCGTCTCTACTTGAATGTTCATTCACTAACAGGAAATGTGGTATATACGAAATGATCTGTTGAGTTTTGGCGATGGGAATACTACAGCGAGTTTGGAAACAACACCTAAGGCCGCGCGCGGTTGTGGGATACGGCGTTAAAATTTTTCTTCCCAGTCTTCCAAATTACGTCACCAGATCACCTGGAACATCTTTCAAATTAGCATCTTCCTTATTATAAGCGTCTAGAATATCCTTAATAATCTGGGAGGATAAAGGTTTCTTCTTGGCAATTGGTTTAGACTTGATTCGTTTTGCCGACTCAATTATAAATTCTTACAAAATTCACTATCCAGAGGATTACGGTCGAGGCTAGGCACAAACGAGTGAAACCATTTAAGTGCAGCATGAGCTTGGACTAAAGACGCGCTTGAAGCACAAGATTGATGGTTTTCAAATGAACAAAGCGATACTGTGCTTACGGGAAAAGGCAATTGAACACTTAATTCCCTACTCCTACACCACTCTAAAAACCTTTTGATGACCCTAAGGTAGGCTTTATTTGTAGAGTTCGCCGGGACTGTAACATCACGCTCACGATTTGGCGAAAATTTGGTGAAGACGAAAACAGGAAAGGTTTCCACGCTCCGCTTGAACTAAGTATCTGAAATTACAAATAAGAACACTCCGAAGTAAAGCGGGGTAAAACCCATGCAATTCATAATTCTAGAAAACCTAATTATACCGGGCGGGTGCCAGGTCACCCGTACAAGCAGCTGTACCAATAATCAGTGCCATCCGCCAATAAGGCCAGTGTGGCCTACAAAGTGAGAACTGATTATTCTCACATTCCAAACGTGTGCAGTCACCCTTGATCTAATATGGCCAGTGCCAAAAAAATGCAACGTCACTGGTGCAGCCACCAGAAACAGCCAGAAGCCCAAGCAAACGCTGGAAACTAATCATAGCAGATAAGCTGGAAGGTGCCGCCACCCCCAGGCGTCACGAGCAATAATTCTAGTCAAGAAATGTCATCCTTAGAGCAATGACATGCCCCTTAAAGTCCTTTGATCCTAAAAGGGAATTGAGATTCCCACCATGCGTTAAGGATTGGTTTCCGATATGCATGCTATAAGCTGATATATACTTGAGATATTTACTTGTCAGTAGAGGTCAATAATGAGCCGAAGGCCAAAAGGGTAGAACAACGGTACCCACAGTGTTTTGAGGCTTCATATAATGAAGAACTCTAGAAACGATAGAAACGGGCGGGACCACCCAACAGTTCTCTCCTCGAAGTGGTTGAATAAAGAAGTCGATGCCCACCGTGTTGGGATTCCAAAACCTTGAAAAGAATCGGGATAGCTTATGATTGTAATAATTAGCGAAACAATCTACAGAATGCGGCCAAGAGCGCTCATTTAGGGACGAAAACAAATCACTGGTAGTATGCAAATCATCGACGTCTATCAAACGACTAATGTAATCAGCCTGTTGATTTAAGGTGCGGGGAATTCACTGTATGTCTAGGTAAATCCCTGACTGAACACAAATATGGAAAATTCTTCTGGCCATTTTGTGCAAGTCCAACTTCATGCCACCTACTTCAACGATTCTGGCAGCAGCTTGACTATCGGTAAATCACTTGACATGTGATCCTTTAAGGACTGGGGCAAACGAACGCAAAGAAAATTCTATCGCACATAACTCCCTCCACGTGGAGCAGCTGTAGACTCTCAGAATCCGTCCACATTCTATGGCACACGTACTCGTTATTGAAGCCAATAACAGAACCACAACCCGTAGCACTGGCATCAGAATAAACAATAAACTAGGGCATGTATATGCGAAACAATGTCTGTTGTTAATATTGCTAAGATTTTTTTTCCAAAAATACAATTCCTCCTGACAGTAATCGTCAAGGTAAAACTCCATATCCCAACGGTCATTACACAAGGTGGACATGACACAATGTCTTGTCACAATTCTACCAATATTACCAACGACAGGACCCGTTGAAATAATTTGACCCGTAAAAGAAGCCAAACTTCTCTCCGAAACCATAAAATTTGAGTTGATAATATGGTCAATGGTTTTTAAAATCTTCGTAATCATTCTATTTACAATTTTTAAAGTGCCCAAGATCGAATTCCAAGTCAAGCCTAACCAGTCTAAAACCTGCGTGGCTTCCCATACCGACTTCTCATCGTTAGCTATAAACCCTGCACTGCTCAAGTCGTTTCTAACAACTCGGGCAGTAGCGTGACAGTCTTGTTTATCTTGGACTATGCCCCAACCGTCATCTAGAAAGATGGCTATACAAATACCCTGTAATCTCCAGCGTTTTCCCAAGGGTTTCAAGAGCTTAGTAAAGACATAAGGGGCAGTGGATAAACCGAAAGGAAGAACGGTAAATACATAAAATATTTCATCCCCAGAATCTGCCACCTCCCATGAAAACCCAAGGTAAGTTTGGTGTTCTTGTGAAATTTCAACGTGGTGATACCCGCTTTTTAAATCGAAGGAAAACATATAAGACCCCTTTGTAAAGTAGGAAAGAGCAACCTTCCAATCCTCGAATTTCACTCTTTGTTTAAGTAAACACTTATTTACGTGGTGTATGTCCAGAATTAGTCTTTTTTTGCCGCATGGCTGTACTGACACTGATAAGGGGTTAACTACCAAGGGTTTCTTAGCAACTACGCTGACACGCCCAGTGAGAACAAGCTCATGGATAGCTTAGTCCACAAAATCGGCATGGAATCTAGCAGACTTATTATTCCTGAGCTTCACGGGCTCGGGCGAACTAGCAAAAGGTAATTTATAACCGTTTTTAATAATCGATAGGATAAAATAAGGCGCACCAATAGATTTCCAAAACTCGATGTTAGCTCTCAGATTACCCTTCACGCTTAAAGGTAGCCCACTGTCCACTTCAAATTTTTCTACAATTTCTTCTACCTGCGCTAAGTCTTCCTCAATACTTGTTAGCTAGCTGGCTTGACTGAATTCCCGTTGGCTTGTTGTAGGAAGGTACTGGTAAGGAGTTGGGGTTGTAGGACTGGTAACTGTGACCTCCTGGCCAGAAGGCAGAACGACAGTCTTTGGCCCAATGACCGTATTTTCCACATTTGAAACAGCGTAACAAATCGTAACAAGCATCCCTACGGCCTGTAAACAAAAATAACAACAACTGCAGTATGCTGGGCGGGAGGGTGGGATAAATGCTGAAGTATAAACTGCGTAGATCGCTAGCGTGAGTGAATATTCAACGGTCACAGAGGTTATAAATACCAGGCACTAACCAATCAAAAGTTATGCATAATTAGAACAAGTGAGTAGGTGCGACAGGAGGAGCGAAGGTATTGGAGCATAAGTAATTACTGGAATACCAGCGGAAAATTCATGATGTCAGTTTTTCATGCCTCTGTCCCGTCATTGACAATGAATTTCGTCATAACATTGTCAAAGTAGTCTGCGGATCCACTGAGCTATCGCGTCGTGGATCCACAGCTACTTTGACAACGTTATGACGAAATTGATTATCAATAACAGAAAAAAGAAGGCTCAGCTTTATAGAAAGCGAACTGAACTGAAGAACGTAAAGGTCTCAGAACTGTTCTCCACCCTCTCTGCTGCGGATTCTTCACAATCCACGCGAATTTCCATCAACGAAAATTTAATTCAGTACAGGAGAAAGATCATGAAAAAAGCTAACCAGATGAAGAGAGAGGGAACGATTCAAAGTGCCTGGTCTTTAGACGGTAAACTTTATGTTAAAACATCTCCAAGTGGTACTCCCACAAGAATTTACTGTAAAGAAGACCTGGACAATCTATAATTCTATGATTGGTAAGTCACCTATGTTGCTACGGTAATTTCACCAGCATCTCGACTCTAATCAACCAAAAATCAGTGAGGATAGGAAATGCTAAATAACTCTTCTGGGCTGCATGCAAACAGTTTATATCGTTGTAAATATGTTCCGTGATTCTATTTTCTGTTTGTTGTGTTATGTTTTTGTTTCCCAATTTTCTGCAATTTACATATATGACTCAGTGATAACTTCCTACTTTATAACCCCCTTTGCTATGGTGTTTTTTACAAGGTCAAATCGTGAACGTACTAGGAAAATGTAACGTTATTTCTCTAAATGTTAGAGGTTTAAGAAATCGCGTAAAAAGGAGAAGCATTTTCTGTTTTTTTAAAAGATGAAATTTGTGACGTATTTTTTCTACAAGAGACGTACTCTGAACCGAACGATGAAAATATTTGGAAGAGTGAATGGGGAGGTGCCATGTTCTTTTCACATGGATCAATACACAGTAGAGGTGTTTGTATCCTGTTGAATCCTTCATTGAATTGCATCGTTAGGAATTTTCACAAGGACCAAATTGGAAAAATCATCTCAATTGACTTGAATTCCAATGCAAAGAATCTCTTTTTGTGCAATGTGTATGCCCCAAGTGACCTGCGACAACAGCAAGAATTTATACATAGTTTAAATACATATTTGATGTCTAACACAGATGTTGAAAATCTTATAATAGGAGGTGATTAGAACATTTCACTGCATGCTATTGACAAAAAGGGCGGAAACCCTTGGAAACCAACTGTCTCTAGGGACCTGTTGATGACCATGATGAAGGAATTCGATTTAGTCGATGCTTATAGAGAGAAAAATCCAACAAATAAAAGCCATACCTACGAATCAAAAGCGCTTAAACTTTGTTCACGCATTGACTTCTTTCTAATACCGCAACATCAAATCAGTTGGGTTGAACAAATAGAAACTGTGGTTTCTAAAGCCCCAAACCATAAGGCAGTAAAACTCAAATTGAATAGCTCCAACAATAAAAGAGGCCCAGGATTATGGAAATTTAACAACTCTCTCTTGGATGACGAAGATTATGTAACTTTAATTAGTTAACAATTATTCGCGCCGAAGGCGAAGTGATTATCGGTGAATATTCACCGAGACGAAGTCGAGGTGAATATTCACCGATAATCACTGAGCCTGAGGCGAATAATTGTTTTAGTATAAATACACAGGTGATTATTTCAAAAAAGAGAAAAAAAAAAAAACATTTCAACGCGAAAATCATCTTCACTTACAGTCGCAAAGCGACTACTGGCAGCCATTTTGTCCGTCGAGATGATTATCGGCTGATAATCCGAGATAGCGAGCCAATGAGAGCGCGCGATTTTGTATAATCACCTGTGTATTTATACTAAAGAAAATTATTCTTCTATATGTGAAAAATATTCTGGACAAGAAGAAGGCTTAAATGGGAATTAGTCAAAATGGAGCTGAGAGGTTTGACAATCCCTTATGCAAAAAATAAAGCAAAAAATATTCGTAGAAAAGAGAGAGATCTCCAAAAGAGACTGAACGATCAAGACCAACTCATTTCTAGCGGTAGCGGTGCCGACAGCCATCGAGCAAACCGCTTAGAAGCTGAACATAACCAGTTGAAACAGGAACTTTGTCTCATCTATGAAAACAGAGGAAAGGGCTCAATTGTTCGCTCTAAAACAAGATGGATTGAGCAGGGTGAGAAACCGACTAAATATTTCTTCAACCTAGAGAAACGAAATTACAATCATAAAACAATAAAGGAGTTGAAGCATCCGGAGGGTAAGTCAGTGACCAAAGAAAAAGAAATACTTGGGAAAATTGAGATATTTTGTAAAGAGCTCTATACTTCTACCACTAGCTTTGAAAATGCGCAATTCATAAGTTTTACTGAAAACTTAGAATTACCTAGACTCGAAGATTCGGTGAGTAGCAAGTTAGAAGGAGATACCACTCTCAAGGAGTGTAAAGACATTTTATCTTCATTCAACAGAGATAAATCACCAGGAGAGGATGGATTTACTTGGGAATTTTACACCTGTTTTTTTTTTAATTTATTGGGTAAGGATCTGGTTGACAGTTTCAACGCTTCGTACAGAGTGGGTGAAATGGCACCCTCTCAACGGAGAGGCGTAATTACACTTATACCCAAAGAGGACTCCGACCTCTCCTCACTTGCTAATTGGCGCCCAATAACGCTATTAAACGTAGACTACAAAATTGCATCAAAAGCTATTACCAAGAGACTGGAGAAAGTCTTCACCCTACTAAGTAACCCCGACCAAACAGGTTTCATAAAAGGTAGATACATCGGTCAAAACATCAGGCTAATTAATGACATTCTTGAACGAACAAAGCTTCGCAACATTCCAGGTATACTTTTACAGCTGGATTTTCGAAAGGCTTTCGACACAATTGAATGGAAATTTATACAAAGAACCATTGAGCTTCTTAATTTTGGTGAAAGCATTCAACGCTGGATTTCCGTATTTTATGTTAACACAGAGAGTGCAGTCCTAAACAATGGTTTCTGCACAAATTATTTTCGCTTGTCAAGAGGAGTGAGACAAGGCTGTCCTCTGTCTCCGTGTCTATTCATCTTGGCCGCGGAATTACTAGCCTGCAAAATCAGGCAAGATAAAGAAATCCAGGGTATAAAATTTTTCGGTAAGGAATTAAACCTAAGCCAATTTGCTGATGATACCACGCTTCTTAACAGTAACTGTAACTCGATTAACAAGGCGATTGCTGTATTGGAAAATTTTGGCGATATTTCCAGCCTGAAATTGAACCCTTCGAAAACTAAAGCTTTGTGGCTGGGACCGTGGAGACATAGACAAGACAAACCCTTTGGATTTTAATGGCCAGAAAAACCAATCCGTGTGCTGAGCACTTTTATCTCTTACAATGAGAAAGAAAATGAAAAATACAACTTTACGTTAAAATTGCAAAAATTGAGGACCATCCTCGACATATGGAACTGTCGGAGTCTTACACTATTTGGAAGGTGCCTAATAGCTAAAAGCCTTGGTATCTCTCAACTGATACACTCTATATCCAGCCTTGATGTTCCTCTTGAATATCTTAACGCTGTAAATTCGGCCATATTTAAATTCATTTGGAAAAATAAAAAGGACAAAATTAAGCGTAAAGTGATGTTTTTCAGATTACGACCAAGAAGGTCTACGAGCACCAAGTATATATGTTTTATCAAAATCATTAAAGTTAGCTTGGATCTCCAGACTGTTAGCTGATGAACATAAAGGTGATGAATCTTGGAAGGCGATTCCTAACTATTTTTTCGAAAGATACGGGGGCCTAAACTTCATATTACGATGTAATTATGACAAGAAATTTCTAGATCAGATTGGGCTACCTCAGTTCTATAAATTGATTCTCCTGTTTTTCTTGGAACTGAAAGAATCTTTTCCTAATCAGTCCGGCCAAGAGCAAATTTTATTTAACAACAAAGATATTTTAATCTACGGTCAAAGTATTTTTTACAGGAACAGCTGGTACGATCGTGGCGTCTATCTGGTACATGATCTTCTCAAAACAGATGGGAATTTTCTTTCTTACTCAGAATTCATCCAAAAATATGATCTTAGATGCAACTACTTTCAAGTAGTTTCAGCTATTCCTAGACACTTTGTAGAAAGTGCGAGGGCTAACCCCACGGACAGATCAGATCTGCTGTTAAATAGCATGTTTCAGTTTTCCCCAGAGATCTCTTTAAATTTAATCAAAATGAAAAATAAAGACTATTATTGGCTTCTCATAAATAAAGAACCAATTGAGCTGAAGGCTATTTCTAAATGGGAGAGAGACCTACAAATTGATCAAGCATCTTTAAAAACTTTTTTGCCGCGTGAAATGTGTTTGTAAAGATAACAAACTTAGGGAATTTTATTTCAAACTTTTACATAGAATAGTAGTCACTAAGAAGGAGCTATTCCTCTTTGGAAAGGCGGAGGACGCAAGGTGTCCATATTGTAAAATGAGTTTAATGATTCCATAATTCACACTTTCCATAGCTGTAATTAGGGCCAATTATTGTTTTTAGAGGTAATAAAATGGTTCAACAAAGAAAATGTCACCTCCGTCAGTCTTTCACCAACTGAATTAATTTTTGGCATAAAGGTTGACACTTCAAGCAAGGAATCAAACATTATCAGAAAGTTAAACCTCACCTTTTTATATGCCAATTATTATTTGTAGAATCAGAAATTAATGCATGGCGAGGTATCAGTAAATGAATTTATAGTTAAACTTAAGCATAAATATATTTTTGAAAAACTTTCTGAGTAGCCGATGCAACGATGTTAATAGGAATGAAAGGCACTAGTTACAGAGTGAACAGTTATACATATCAACTTAGTTATTTATCTTCCCCTTTTATCTCTCTTTCTCTACCTCCCTTTTTTTTGTTTTCCTTCTTCCTTCTACCGTTGATGTTCTTTTGTACAATCCTAGCGCAATCTT
>NC_090871.1:60603874-60608874 GCF_036669935.1 Montipora foliosa
CCTATGAAGCTTGCTTGCTTTATTTTCCTGGAGTTCTGCGTACCTTTGTTCCGAGATTAAGATTCTTTCCAGCATGTTCACAGTGGAACAACTGAAAGAATTCAAAGACACCCTGAATAACTTTGCCGCTGGGAATGTGACACTAGTTGATGAAAGAAGCAGCATGCAACTGGTAATCATAGGCTTGACTTGGAATATTTAGAAGGCAGTGATGTGTTTGTATACCTGATGTTTTACCAACTCAACTGTTCCGTAAAAGATGGTTAATTATTGACTCCCAGTGCCGTAGGGCGACCCAGTTGACGAGTAAAATCGTCTGCATGGCGTTAGACGGAACAGACACATGGCAACTTGGAAAAGACACAACACAGTGGTCGTCTCCGGGAAAACAGCCTTGCCCTCTGACCACAGTCTGGTCCAGCAGCACTTTTTATTATTAGCCAAGGTTAAGGAAAATATCATGATTTGTCAGTGGCAAGCAGATAAAATGAACGATATTTTGCGATTATCGAGTTTAATATAATTACTTTATCATTTGATGACTGAGTTTGTTTTTCACAATTCCCAACGATTAAACCACTTTCTGAAAGCTCAGTAAAGCGAACTGCCATTTTCACACAAAGAAGCGGTTTCAATTACGCATGAGCAGAATATTATTTGCAACAAAACACTTAGTTGTAGGCAGTTATTTGCAGGTCACATGGTGGGCTCACGGCCAATGAAAAGGAAGGAAAAAATACATCAAATGTAGGACGCCATGATTAGGAGCGAGCAACTCCCATACATTCCTGTCACGGCGTTTTCAAAGACCGATTTATTTTTAGATTGAATTTCCCGCTAATGAGACTCCCGCAGGAGCCCGATGACCAATCACAGGGAACTAACTTAACGTGATAGCGTCACCGAACCAGAACTGGCTTTGTTGTTTTCCGGCAAAAGTAGTACAAAAATAGATTGGTCTGTAAAAATGCCGTGACATAGGCTTAGTATATGAGTTGCTCGTTCTACTCACGGGCTTCTGCGAATGATAATTTTTCGATATATTAAGATTCAGCTTGAAAGAGAAGTTTAGAGGACAAAGGGAAGTGGATGATATGTAAATGATTTTCACATTCATTGCAACGTGTTTCTATTGTTTTTGTTCTCACTGCCTCACTATCAGGCTAAATATTTGATATTTCGAAAATGGCCTATGAACTATTTTCTCAGATCCCATAATACACCTTGTTTAACCCCCTCGCCTCTCCTCCTCAAAAACAAAAAAAACTAAATTGCATAATCATTGTTTGCAATTTCTCCTGGGACATGAAGATGTCCCAAGAGAAATAAAACAATTCCTAAAGAATTTTTTTTTTTTGGGGGAGGGGGAAAGGGGTTGGGTAAACAAGGTGTATTATGGGATTTGAGAAAGTAGAGAATTATTCGCCGAATTATTCCAATTTCGGTGAATAATTACCGAGAGGAAATGGAGGTTTTCATTCACCGATATTCACCGAGACTGAGGTTAATAATTGTTTTAGTATAATTACATAGGTGATTGATTATTTGAAAAATATGCATTTTCTTTAAAACAATTGATGTCTTCGTCTGCCACCTCGACAAAGTGGTTTCTGGCCATTTTGGAAAAACTGCTTAGGTGCTAGCACTTCTCATTACACTCTAATCAGTTAAGTCTGTTGAAATATAAAGTAGTACACGGCCAACGTTGTAAAAACGTAATCCTTCCTTGTACTAAATATGGGAAAGCAACCAGTAAAATCGACCCGATCGCCGTTTAAGCCCCGGAGTATGCATAAGCCGGCTTGCGTTAAGGATTCTTAGCCCTTCACCGATCCTAGTGCTTGTTTTTGCACCACCGAGACCACAAAACGTCGTTAAAGAAGCCCTTGGAAGTTTCAGTGAGAGCTTAATGTATAAATGTATACCTCAACACCGCTTCCTAAAAAAGCGGAAACTCAAGGCGCTAACTTGAAGGCATTGTCTCTTCCAGAGTCAGAGAAATGGGGACCAAAGGACATCTTACTGTAGAATATTCTTGTAAAACAATCCATAAAGAATTGGTAATGGATAAATCACAATTACTTTCCAAATCGTGTAGGTAAATTGACGTTTCTTCTAGGTCGCAACATACATGATCGCATCCTCCTGGTGGCTACTTAACTTTTAGATACCGAAAATCTCACAATCTTTTTTAATATCCTCCATATTTCTCACCATTAATCTGACTTGTGCTTACGTGGACAACGCACAAGTACTTTGCGTGTTCCCTGCGTGTTGGTTCTGGAGATTTATGAGCCTAATTCTGATTGGCTAAGAATTTTACGTCACAGAAATCGTTTTGCAGCTCGAGGTCGCAGACGCTATTTTTCGGGGTAGAGCAACGACCGCTGGAAATACGTCCGCGTTTGCAGGCTATGGCTGGCCAAACGCACGCAACGTTTTCAACTTTTTTAACGCAACATGTCAATGTTTATGCGCTCCAGGCTCATGGCGCGCAATAAGTGGACCTAGCGCGCATGACCTAGTGCAACAATGTTGCGTGAATGTGGCCAAACAAGTACAACATCATGCAACATCAAAAATGTTGCACGAAAAAATTGACCGTTTTCAAATTTGATCCAACATCATCTTACATGTTGCAACATCGCAACATATCGCAATAGGGTGACCAAACGTACGCAACATGTTGCGCCCAACAATGTTGCAAGATGTTGTGTTGAAATGTTGCGAGCCTTTGGCCAGGCCCTTAAACGTTGTTTTTGTTTTCTCTTGGGACCATTCCAAGTCCCAAGAGAAACTGGAAAAAATTATTGTGCAAAATTTGGGGGGACAAAGAAAGAGTATTATGGTCTTTTCCGAAGTGTCCTAGTTGGGCGTCTTGCTCAAATTTCGTGTTTTTGCAAATCCTAAATTGGTGGGCTGTGAAGTATATTTTCGCGAAAAAAAAAATTCTGAAAAATTAAATTTAAAACCGCTTTTCTCTGTTACCCGCCATAATCTGCTCGCGAAAAATTAATGATTGACGTATTATGTCAACCACGCGTGAAAGGACTGGGTGTCAATTGACACCCTTCACGCGCGATCTGCTACGTTAGCACGTGCCCGAGCACTGATTGGCTCAGCATAATTGGCTTTCTAGACTTTCGAAAAAGTCCTTCGTCTAGATACGCGCGGAACGAAGGTCGACCTATGGGGCGCCAAATGCATTTTTATTATTTAGAGTGGTTATTTGTATATAACCAAAACAAGTATGGTTATATGTAAATAACCACATTGCAGTTTGGTTATTTCTAAATAAGCAAAAGGAGACATTGGTTATTTAACAAGTAACGAAGAAATGAGTCTGGTTATTTGCTAAATAACCAAAACTGAAAATTGGTTATTTGCTAAATAACCAAACCTGAAAATTGGTTATTTGCTAAATAAGCAAAACTGCAAAGTGGTTATTTGCTAAATAAGCAAAACTGCAAAGTGGTTATTTGCTAAATAACCAAAATCGAAAAATTGGTTATTTGGTTATTTTTTAGAGATAACCAAAACTTGATTTTTTTTCCAGTGAGTAGTGAGTGCAAATTGCAAATTGGTTATTTAGCACAAAATTGGTTATTTACCTAATTGGTTATTTACCTTGGTATGGACATAACCACGTGGCCAGTTTTCCCGCTCATTCCCTACAGTGCATTGCATGCTTCGATTTCTCGCCATGCAACATGGCTTCCAACGATGACATGGTAGCAAGAATCTCTCAGCAACAGGTACGTGTCAAGGCAAGTAGTTGATGGTGTCTTGTTTTCTAAAACAAATGTTAAAGTGCCTTATCAGCGATTGATGGCTGCCAAATACTAACAGTCGATTGCGGGACGGCGTGCAAATTCACGAACTCAATGTTTTGTCCGAATGGGCTTTTCTGAGATTTATTTTTATGCTTGTTAAATGTGGAAACGTTTTCCTGGTCTTACATTCTTCAATATGTTTTATTGGGACATTGTGGTGTTTGAAACCATGCTATGTTGCAATTGTTTGTTTTCAGGACGTACAGAAGTTACTTTCTGTTGAACAATCACCAGTCAGTGTTCAGTTGCCATCGTGTTTTCTTCAAGGCTCGAGACCAACCCGTGAAATAAATGGGGGTAATTCTCGGTCGTATGTCCAAGCGCCTAAGCGACGGCGAGGTACTTCAACAAGGTCGGTACAAGGAAAAACAAAAATTGTCACCAAAGATGTAGTGTGCTTGCCATATGAGGAGGGTGACAATTTTGCCATCCCACGAGGTGGGCAAAAGGGCCCAATTGGCAGAGTTAGGCCTGATTGGCAAAGTGAGCCTGAATACTACATGAGACAGGAGAGCAGTTGTAAGTGAAATCTCAAGTATTTTCAGGAAATCTTTTAAGGTGAGAGATGAGGAGGAAATACCCTTTCAGTATTTGAGGTAAGATGTTAATTTGTTATAGCATGTTTCATTCCAGTGGTATATAAACAATGATTTTTTCAATTGTGAGTATATTGGCAACTGTGAAACTTAAAGGAGCAGTGTCACCGGTGGCGCATGCGTGACTGCATCACAGTTAACTGAAAAAGATGACTTAAGATTATAGTAACTCATGAGTGGTAATTAACTCAGTATATGAATTGTCACTTTTTATGGTTTTATCACTGTACCTGGGGCAAAAAAGCTAAAGAGGCCAAATGTTTCAGCATCCTTTCAGTGGAATGCTCCTGAGGTACTTTCTTTAGCTTCTCAAGGAGCACTTTACATTATGACTCACCTTCCAGTCCCAAGTAATAAGAAGGAATCGACAGTGATTGGACACATCTCTGTTGAGAGTGATGAAGGAAATAGTGACATTGATGATTTTGAGGTAACTAGCAAGTGTATTTAATATTGTTAAGATGATATTGATTGTTAATGATGCCACTGTTTTGTCAACCCCTGAATTAATTTTCAACTTGAGGAATCTAGAGAGGGACTGGGTATTCCAAAAATACTTCTCTGAGTACCC
>NC_090871.1:60618874-60623874 GCF_036669935.1 Montipora foliosa
GAGAAATCTGTTCTCAGTAAGGGCCTAAATTTTGTCCCTATTACCAAACGCACCAACGAATGTTCTATTAAGCAAGATGTTGAAAAATTCCTTCGCCGCGTTCAGTTAAAAGCCTTTTTTCACGACAAAGAGGATGATTCGGACACTTCTCATAAAGATATTTTTGAAACACTTCTAGTTCGCAAATCCAAATGGACTCCCCCAGAGGGACAATTTGCCTCTTTAGATTTTTTCACCAAAAAATGCCGTCACGACATTCACAAACTTAAATTCAATCGCAACACTAAATTTTCCAACCTTTCCTCGGAAGAGTGGGCGGCGCTTAAAAATCTTAGTAAACGCAACGACATAGTTGTCAAATCGGCCGACAAAGGCGGCGCGGTAGTTGTTTGGCGGTCCGACCTTTACCAAAAAGAAGCTTTGCGGCAACTTTCGGATACCTCGTTTTATGCCAAAATCCCTAAAGATCTCACTTCCAACAATCAAAAACTTGTCAAAGACACCATTCAAAATCTTATAGTTAATCAAGAATTACCGGACACTGCCACTAATCTCATCATCAACATCCCTAGAACTTCGTGCATTTACTTCTTGCCTAAAATTCACAAACCCAACAACCCAGGTCGACCTATCGTTTCTGCCTGTAGTTGCCCCACCGAACTCATTTCTAGCTACTTAGACAGGATTATGACGCCTATCGTCAAATCTTTGCCATCATACATTAAAGACAGTACACACGCACTACAAATTTTCCGCGATTTCAATTTCTCCGGCCAAGACAAACTTATTTTCACCATGGACATTACATCTCTATACACAGTCATTCCTAACAGCGAAGGTCTTCAAGCACTTAAACACTTTTTCGATCAACGCACTGTCAAAGAACCGAGCTCGGAAACGCTCCTCCGCCTTGCCGAACTAGTTTTAACGCTTAACTGTTTTTCATTCGCCGGCAACTATTACAAACAAATTAATGGTGTAGCGATGGGCACAAGAATGGGACCTAGCTATGCCAATCTTTTTGTAGGATATGTTGAACACCAATTTTTTAATCAGTACAACGGCCCCAAACCTGAACTCTACGGCCGCTACATCGACGACTGCATCGGCGCTATTTCATCCAGCAGAGAAGAACTCGATCAATTTATAACCTCCGTCAACTCTTTTCATCCGGCTCTTAAATATACCTGGGAAATTTCGGAAACTTCATTGGCTTTCCTAGATATCAAAGTTTCTATTAGAGGCAACGTGCTATGTACTAGTGTGCACTACAAACCTACTGATTCACACAGTTATTTGTTGTATTCATCGTCACATCCATCACATGTCAAGAACTCCATTCCTTATTCTCAATTTCTTAGACTTCGACGTCTATGTAGTGATGACTCCGATTTTTCCAGCAAATCAGAGGAGATGTGCCAGTTCTTCGAAAAACGTGGCTATCCTGTCTCTGTGGTCAAAGCGGGCCATCATCGCGCCCAACAATTTGATCGACAGTCGTCACTACAAACGTCACAGAAAGATAAGAATGACAGAATTCCATTCACCCTCACTTTCCATCCTCATAATCACGCAGTCAAAAGCATCATTCTTAGTAATTTTAAATTACTCCAAAATGATCCCGAGACTGGTAGAATCTTTTCGCAACCTCCACTTATTTCATTCAAACGCGACAAAAACGTAGGCAACTTTTTAGTTAGAAGCGCGCTCAAAACCAACGAGCAACCCGGCACTTTCAAATGCGCGCGCTCACGTTGCAAAACTTGTCTTTTCATTGTTAACACTAGCAAGATATCGGGACCTAAGCGTTCTGTTAAGATCACCGATCGTTTCACATGTACCTCCGCAAATGTCATTTATTGCATAACCTGTACGTTATGCAATAAATTATACATTGGTGAGACAGGTAGACGACTAGGTGACCGATTCCGCGAACACCTTCGCGATGTTGAGAAGAATGACAAGGATGCATCTAAGCCAGTCGCTCGCCATTTTAATCTGCCTAACCACTCCAAAAAACACATGGCTATCTGCGGCCTTTCCCTACATCTAGGTACGACGGAAAGCCGCAAGAATCTGGAACAAAAATTCATCTTTCAAATCGGCACCCTTAATCCTCACGGTATTAACGAACGCTTTTCATTTAACTAATATATTCCTACTTTTCACGTTGCCATGTTACCACCAATAGCGTAGCTCCTACTCTACTATAAAAACTACACGTAACCCATAATCCCTCGATTCGCTCTGACGAAGGGCTAACGCTCGAAACGTCAGCTTTTAGAATCTCTGTACGGTGGTCAATTTACATTATCAACTCCGTTGATAAACCAAATTTTTGTATATCAAAATGTAATTTACACAGCTGGAAAATCATTCTCAGTTGTTATGTGGCCGTGATTTTGCAAATGAAAGACTCTTGCTCTGCCAATTTAATTTGACGTTTAGAGCTCATAATTAACAAAATTAAACAAATTTACCTAAAATAGCGTGACCTAGCTCCTTTAGCAAAGCGTACGAAACCGTAATATTTGTTCACAATCGAGGGTACCTTCACAAAGACATAAAAGGCAACAATATCGTCCTTGGGAGGTCAAACAGACCTGTGATCATCGACTACGGAAAGACCCAGAAAATAGCAAAAACTCTCATACTGTACTTACAGCTAACTTTGAGAGAGCGAGGAAACCATATGTAGCTCCTGAACTTTACAGGAAAGGGAGTAATTAACCTCGTGGTGTTCTCTAGGTTTTCGAATCTTTTTCCCGCGAATTTTTCAGTCCGTGGACAATAAGTTGTGAAAGTGGTTGGAAAACGTCGAATAACCTAGTCAAATTATCGACAAAATGTATCTTTCACAATAGTCCCACAGAGTCGCGTGTTCTATGTATGACGAAGAAGTTCAACCAATTGAAGTGAATTTTGTGAGTCCAAAGAACTAAACTATGACTATCATTCAAAGCGAATTATTTGAATCGTCGAGGTTCAGTTCGAGTTGACAAGACTTTATATTTTGTAAAAATACGTTCAAATTTTTAAGCAAGTTTTGGCTGACCACGTTTTTTATACATAATCGAAAATAGATGGAAAGAGATTTTAATGATCTTTTTTAAAACTTGTACCGAGTATAGAAGAGTTTTGATTCGTAATTCGTCGAAAAAAATCGTTCGATAAAAGTTCCTCTTTTAAATGACAGTGATGCAAGTTATTGTTACATGGGAAAACTCGCTCAAGTGCAAGAGTTTCCTTTTATGAAATTATCGACTTTCCCTCCAAAAAATTGTTTACAGTAAAGTTCGTTTCTGTCGGTACGACGTGTTTTTTTTTTATCGACATAGCTTGCCGTTTTTTTGCGACTTTGCTCATCATATGGCAACAATTTGGCACCCTTTCGTTAGTAGGATTAAAGTCAGAGAAAATGTGATTGCTCATTAAATTAAGGCTCGATGACCACAAAAATACCTGATTTAACGTTTTTTACTTCAAAATCACTTGCCATCTGAAACAAAAGTATTCATTCCCAGTGCGGCAAAAGCCAACCACTTAAATTGAGAGAACGCAGCGTTTAACGCCGTCTTGGTCTGAAAATCCGGCTTGCGGCTTGTTATCACAGTTGCGATCCACAACAAATAACAGGTGTTGTTACGGGCTAGAGTATAAAAGTACTCTCGAGTGACCAGGAGTGACCACGAGTGACCACGGGTGACCACGAGTGACTCGTGGTGACTCGTGGTCAGTGGTCGCTCGTGAGTTCTTTTTTCTATCGTTGTTACGGTTAATCAACTGGAAAACAGGAACCTGTGACTCAAAAATGCAAAACGAACTAAAACAAATATATTAACGTTAGATTTCTATATTTTTTGACAGCGAAAGCAAATATTTAAATATAATAAACAATCTGATTTTCTCTCCTCACAGCGCGGAGATCGCCTCCTCCTCCTTTGTATATCGGGTGACTTCGACGCGCAAGAAAAATTGCAAGCCGGGGGAGGGGATTGTAAATATTTGTCGTATCAAAATAACATGTCTGGGAGATGGAGAGGAACTCGAGCTCGCTGGATGAGACAAGGGTAACGATAGATCATGTTGCGAAACAAGGGCATTCGAGCAAAAAACTTGGCAAAAGACGCTAAAATTCTCCAACTGTCGTGAAAGTATGCAAGTGAATATATAAAAGATCATATTTGAACTGCGGAGAAAGATATGAATACATGTTTGATCATGGCACTTATACACAATGTATCTTTAGTACATGTTCAGTAAACTTTATTTGGTCCCAATAGGAGAATATTGTTTTCATTTTAGGCAGCATCGTAAAATACCTTTCGTGATGCACAGAAAATGTTCGCACCTTCCTCCAAGCAATAATAGATTAAATGCATTGTTGTATAATGCATAGTTGCTTATTGATCACGAGTTTGTGGACGAAACAATTAGAAGAACAGGTGAAGACAGGTGGGAGCGTTTCCCCCGCAAACTAGGAGTGAAATTGAAGAAAATCTGAACGGCTGAATCTTGATTATGGCTTTTTAGCTCGGCGTCAATGCTTTAAAATTGGAATAGAAATATGTCGTGACATTTCTACCTTGTATTATCTTATTCGAAGAAAGCAATTCACTCTTGTTGAATTCTCAGTTAGTGCATTTATCCAATTGAGTTCCTAGTATACAGCTTTTCATAGCTACAACTCAAGCATTCCAGACTCAAGCTGGCAACAGTTTTCAGCACTTTTCCAACTACCAATGTTTATCGCGTTATAGTATAACGTTGGTATAAGACATGCAAAGTAACCCTCAGCCATTGCTAGACCAATAATCGAAAGTAATGCAAATGAATACATGAAAGATCGTATAAAAGATTTAAAGACTGCAATTTTGGCTGGAAGTGAATGTCTAGTCTACATTATACACAGTATACACTGATTATATACCAATCGATAGCTGAGTTAAAGAAGGTCAGAGAAAAACCTCAGCGACCATACAACGTCAAAGGGCGCTGAG
>NC_090871.1:60628874-60638874 GCF_036669935.1 Montipora foliosa
GTTTATCTATTACTAATACAACTAACAATGTTCATTTATTTATTACTAATACCCGTCAAGATACGCAGGTTACGTAAACTCTATGTTTTTCAAGTAAATAAAGTCTCGTCTTGTCTTGTCTTATCAGCGGTACCAGTGTCTTCCACGCCCAAATATCGCTGTGGGATTTGGAACTTTACCGACAGAAAAAAAATTAACTAAAAGAAAGAATACTAAATTCGAACACCCGCCTTGACTTACATGTATCTACATGTGGTAGTCATGCGTTCAACCTCTCTGTTGGTCCAATCGTAATACAACTTTAAAGCAAACAGCGTGTCAGCCACTTGCACAAATTATCTCAGATGCTGTAAGAATAACAAATTAAGATTAATATATACTTTGAAAGAATCTCGTTTTCCATACCAACGCTAAACGACTTGGACCAGAGATATCGGAGGCACCCAGCGAATTGTAAAGGTTAGCAGACTAAAACGAGACAATGTTGCGATTGATCACTACCTTTTAATTTAAATAGGTACATTTTAGGAGTCTTAGACGTCTTCACTTTTTATTCTTAATTCTGTTTACTATATATAGCAGTAATGAGGTGATTAGAGAAATGCGTTCGACCAAAAGGGGAAAAGTACCTTTTAAGGGTTAAAATTTAAAATTTTAAAGTTATCTCAGTACCTTCCAGGTTATAAGCCGGATAAATATGAGGAGGCAGTTTTGTTAAATTGGTACCTTTTGGGATGAAAGTGAATTTGAGCCAGACCCACAAAGGGATATTTATATTAATTTTCGGCCAGGATGTGACCACTGTCAATTTTATATTTGCGTCCTCCCTTTCAGTCGCTGGCTAAAAAGAGGTCTTTTGAAATTTTGCGAAAATAAAGATGCAAAAAATGGGATAATTATAAGGGAGGCAATGATTCGCATGCAGTGATAACAGAAACTTGGTTATTTTAGTTTTTTTCATGATGCTATTCCCTGCGATGGACTAACATCCCATCCATGCCTGGTCGCTTAATGCTACAGAAACCAGGATAAGGTCCGGGTTGATGGGCCACTTGGCTCGTATGCAGACTTTTTACCTACCTTATTGTTAACTAGATGCTCCATAAAGCGTACACTGGGTTGCCTGTGGTACTTGTTACACAAAAACAGAAGGCACTGAATTGGGTGGTATTGAACTGCAGGGTTCCAGTTAATTTTTTCAAGAGAGGGGTCATGAAGACCATTTGAGGGTCACCCACATGTTGCGCCAGCAGAGGCCCTTTGGCTCACACGTTCACACCTTTAATTATTTTGTAATGTCTTGTCCCATTTTGAGGTCGTTTAGTTTCTTAAGCTTTGGTAATAAATTCAGTTTAAAGATAACAAAACACGCTCTTGAGTAAGATTCACTCGTTTCTTCTTTAAATAAATAGTCTGCAAAAAACTAACTGCAAATTGCTCTGACGGACGTTTTCCAGGATGTCTTGCAGTTGCACTAAGCCAATGTTTATTGCACACACTAAGAAAGGACTGAAGATGTTGTTTCCGCTTCATGAATTCCTCTTCTTGTTAGTCTAATCCGCCGGGATGCCACCAAAAAGTACCGTAAAAGCCAGGAGTTAACAGAAATTGACAAGCCAAAAGACAGATGAAGGAAAATAACAACTTAGTTTACATATATAGCTCTGAATCGAATTCTCATCGAAAGATTTATGATAATTTATCGTAAAAACACGAAGATTTCTGCAGTCTCTGACTTTTATGATATTTTGTCAAAAGGAAGAAATTGATCACGTGCTAGGCAACCATAACTACGGGAAAGAATGTTTATCGTTCGTCGTTTTCAGAGTAAAACAACGTCTTTGGTTTTTAATTTTGTTTTAATATTTAACTGAATATTTACATTTCACCTGTCCGGTCAGGAAGCCTTCTTGTCGGGTTCCTGAGAACGTATCTATTTTGCCTTCAGGGTGAACTATTTACAAAATCGCCAGGTTGAGCGGCCATGTAATTGAAAATCTGAACATCCATGAGATACAAAAACAGACTTGCGAATTATATTATCGCAAATCACAATGCTGACAAGCGCAAAAGCAGAAGAAATGGTTAATAAATATGAAGTTTGTTACTATCTGAATGTTTTTGGGTTAGCATCCTATTTCACAACACTCAATTACTCACACTCATTGTTATTAAGATATGGGAAAATTGATCGAGTGCCCTTGAGGAGGAGGAAAGTGTAATCGATTCCCGATCCAAACCCGAATTTTCAGCAAAGACAGGGTAGGGAGGGTGGGCCGTTCCGCCTTCCCCCTTGGCGGTGATCAGAGCCTGGGCGGAGAGTGAGTGTTCAACGGCATTTATTATTGCTTCTTGGGATCCAGGGTCCTGTGCACCTGCATACCCTTGTGTACGAGATTTGTTATTTTAATGTTTTGGCTTCAAGCTTCGATTTTGAGTATTGTGAATAGAGTAAAGAGATATAGTGTCACGCAAATGATGTAATTTCATGACACTCAAAAGCGTGAGTTTCATGTAAACAATCTTCGCACTAGCAAGTCGTAGCAATAAATTGGATTAACCAGGAAGTTAAAGAAATATTGTTGGCTTCCCAAATAAATTTCATCTTACACTACAATGACAAAATCATTTGTCAGAGAAATAAAATTCCTGTCTCCTCGGGTATCACATTTCAACGCACGTATGCAAATTTGTTAACTCATTTTCACCTCGTCCCGATTCCCGCGAATTTTTTCTTCTTTCAAATATAAAGAAAACTATTATTTCTCGTCAAGCGTTGCATCTTTTATGTTCAAATAACCGCTTAAAATAGAGATTTTTTAGCGATCTGTCCGTAGATATTTTTTCATAATTTCATATTCTCTGCCAAAATTTGCACAACAATCAAATCACAAAAATAGCAACGCACGCAACAAATTTAGTCGCATTTACCTCTTCGTCGAATTCGCATGGTTAACACAGATATTTTTAGTTATTGTGAAAATCTTTCTCTATTGGTTAGCAATCATCCTTTCAAATTTTTGAGAAGGAGACCGGTCCGCGAATATTTTACGAATTTTTTTTCAATGGGATGTCAAAAGGTCAAGTGGATGTTATTCATCATAGGGCAAGTTCGGGCGATCAAGTTTCGTGTGTGACCCGTTATAAATATTTTTTCACAAAATGTGCCCGAATCGTCAGCTATCACCACAGAAGACAAGAACATCATTCCAAAAGCTTATTCTACGCAAAAAGTAGGTTCTGGAGGTAATTTTGAGAGTGGAAATCAAGTTTACGGCAGACCCGGAATAACAAATTCACGAGGCCGCGTTACCTCATTTTGACCCGAAAATGCTTTACTATTGCCATATAAACTATCCAGTTAAGCTGTCATATTACACAACATGATGAATTCATAAAGGCCACCTTTTCCAGCGAAATATTTTTTTGAAACAAACAACATATTTGCTATTAGAGGCAAAAACACCTTCCAATTTCATTACGTGGGTGAAGACAAGAAACTCAATCGTGTCAAATTACCATACGCAATTACAACAAAACAAGCTGCCAACACGCTCCGTGTCAAAAACGCAACTAAACAAATTTCCCACCAGTGTTCAGCACGAAACCCTTTACTTGAATTATCAAGCAAAAAATGGGCAACAAGCTTTCTTTCAAATAATTTTTGACTAACAAGAATTAGTGAAATTTCCAATTGTTACAGGAAGACTGTGCAGAATTGAGCACAAATATGAATAAGCCAGGCAACAGGTGTTCAATTCCAGCGAATGTCGTTGTTAAACCCAAAAGGTACTAGAGAATTTTCCATTTGATTTCAGTGTTGTACAAAACACCACACTTGTACAATATTAGAACTACAGCTCACTTTGATTACGGCTCGACGGGCGACAGATTATTGTCGAAGTCCATTACTCGTCGCTTTTAAGATTCCAGATATTTATTTTTCACCGCCTGTCTTGTTTATCCAATTTACGTTCCATTCTTTAGCTCCATAAGAGTACATTTTGTTTAAAGATCCTCCAAAACGCCATTTCCATTTCAATCTTCAACGCCATTGCAGGTTAATAAAATATTCTACCGTGTCAAACAAGAGAAATCTACGCCTTTCTACTACAACCTGAAACCCATCAAGATACACGCAGAAGACTCTACACACAAAGAGACCACTTAGCAGGGGAGGGACAGGAAAGACTTTTCATGACACGGAAAAGAAATGAAACGCAGATTCCGACTGGGTCTGGCAACCCAGTAACAAGTCTTCAAACTATAACTTTTATTGGAATGTGTCGAAGTCACAAATCATGATGAAATGGTGCAATAACTGACGAGCTATAAAACAACAAATTCATTTTGTGACACAATGGCCGCTGAGCAAATTCGCAAAACAACTCGGTACAATTATTTTGCGGCACAATGGCCGCGGAGCTAAACTTCTCAATACATTTATTTGGTGACAACAAGCCATGGTCATGTTACTCAATGTCTGTTGGGAACACTGACTGCCCAGTTCGTGTTTTCTTTTGATTCACCAAGTACAGCATCGAAAGCAAGAAGATTATTGACAACAAAACGTCAATTTGTTGTTTGATATCAGCATACACCAGTAAACTCATACGCCTCTTTAAGACTTAAACAACATTACGACTTACTTCAGTGAAAGGACAGACAGGAATTTCACTTTCCAAGAACATTGAAAAGGTAGCTAGAACTTTGAAAACACACAGAAATGTACAGCCCGATTTCTCGTTGGCGTGACAGACAAATTTCAACGTGAGTACGTACCTTAAATCAAGGTTGGTATTATGAAAACGAAACCCCAGCCCCTGCAAAAATGTTTGGGTCGGCTACAATCCTGGCCAAAAAGTTACGGGACAGAACACAAAATGGCCGACGCACTGTACATTTTTCTTTTACACATCTATAAGCAGTCTCCATAACCTTATTGGAGCTCTCATCGTCATTTTCAGAAACCCCCCCCTCCCCCTCGCAATGTTGATAGCTGCTGGGATCCTTCGAACTGTACATAAACACAGCAGCGTAACAACATTGCGAGGGGGAGGGGGGACAGAGAAAGACTTTGAGATATATGTAGGAAATTGTCCCATTATTTTTGGCCAGGATTGTAGATTTGCTTGCTACGCAGCACACCCAGCATTTACACATCACACCAACACAAAATTAGGATGCGTTCTCCATTCACTCGAACGCAATAGGCCATTTCCGAATTATATTTAGCTTTTTTCTCAAAGCGAGTCGAGCCCATCCTTTCATATGAAAATAGGATTTTATGCACATGCAAATTATACTCATTTTGACATGAATGGTTGTGCACCAGGTCTCACTTTGATAGGCGCTTAAGGCAACTCGGGAAATGGGCTATTACTGTGGTATATCTGATTAACAGCCACATGTTTTTGTAATCTTAATCTGAAATCCATATATGCCTCACCAGTCTGAACTAGACAACCTAAAAATGTGGCTTCATTTTTTAAGTTTAAAGGTATCTCACATTCAACAAAAAAAAATTTGCGTATTATTCGTATTGAAACTAAAATGGCCCAAGTCAAAGAATTTTTATGAGACTGTCTTTCCTTATTAATACCTGTAATTAAAGAAAACTGAGCAGTTTTTGATAAAATCCTCCCTTAAAAGGGTAAACATTAACACCAAAATAAATTTCGCAGCTGATGCACGTGAACTATTTATTTCCTTAGCTTATATAGAATGTATGAGCCCGTTGCACCGATGTAATTGCTAATTGTTTGTTGTTTCAAGATATTATTTTCTCATTCTCGAATTATGGATTTTAGCTTTCTGATTGGTTCACTGAATTTAGGTAACTAACCATTGTACTGTGTTTGATTTTACAAGTACTGCATGAGAGATTCATGTATTTGAACTCCGAAGAAAAATATGAAAACATGATTGATCATCGCAGTTATACACGTCACACAACTGAAAAAAATTCAGGCTTGAACGGCATATCTGTGATACCTATGCATTGCATGCTTGACCAACTGAGTTATCAAGCCAACTAAGAGCCGATCACGGTGCCATTGTTTGTTGGAATGCGGGAAAGGTCTATTGCATTTCTAAAAAAATATTAACCATGGAAAGATGTCAACGACATGACATATTACGGGCACTTTGAATTAAAAAAGGAGTATATTTCGACATTATTTCTCGATACAGTAAACACCCGCATATAAGAACACTGATCTCAGGTTACAGGATGATCGTATTCTTATTTAAGGGGTGCTTAGTAAGAAATCAGCCTGGAAGTCTTCTTAAAATGTTCTTACAATTGGTTTCACAAATACTTCAAATTGTACATAACTATAGGTTTAATTGACGTACAAGCGTTTTGAAAATATATCTCAAAGTTTGCAATGGTCTTGAACACCATAATTACTTTGATCACTCACTGTACTGTACTTCTCCTTAGTCTAATGCCCTTTCCCTTTATATTAAGAACATGTTTTATTTGTCAGGCTGAATTTGCTCTTATTTATATGGTGCTTTATTGGCCAAATTTCAGCCGGATGTTCTCAGTCCACTTGTTCTTATATGCAGGTGTTTACTGTATTTGTTTCTTTACTCAATTACGAATGCCTATAGTTAGTATAGTGTGATCGTCCAGGTGAGGGTAGTTCTGGAAACAACTGTTGTTGGTGACTGACGTTTCGGCAACCTGAACGGAAGTCATCTTCAGAGTCAAGTGAATAGTGTTTGTCAGTCGATGATGTTATAAGTCTGGTCCGTTGAAATTTAGCCATGATGGTATTAGCTGAAAGACTTGTCTAAAGTTTGTCTTCAGTCATTGGTCGGTTTCGATCCGTCTATTGTTAGTCAAATTAGTCGGTTTGAGGTTCGTGTATAGTTAGTCACATTAGGTCGGTCTATTAGAAGTCCGTTTGTCGGTTTCGTTTACGTCGTGGGAAAGTCATTTGTAAGGTGCCGGTGGTTGTTGACATCTTTTAAGAGGCGTTTGTTCTAAGTTAGTGTAACAGCTTTCCAGAGTCAGTGGTTGAAAATATTTCGTACTGTAGATTAAGCATTGAGCAGTGTCCCAGTCAACGTTGTGGTTTGTCAGTTGATGATGTACAGCAATGTGATTGTTGGCATCACCATTTATCTTGGTTCGTTTGTGGTCATTCAGTCTCGTGTTAAGGTTTCTGCTTGTCTCATCAATGTAGGAAGCCTGGCAGTCGGAGCATTTGATCTTGTAAACTGCTCCCTCTCTGTTGTTGGGTTCGTCCCTGTCTTTGACGTTGTTCAGCAAGTGTTGTAACGTAGTTGTAGGCTTGTGGGCTACACTGATGTTGCAGGGCCCGTGAGATGGTCTCAGAAGTGCCCTTAACGTAAGGTGTAATCACTGTGGTAACAGGTGTCGGGTTCCTGTTCGTTGCGTCAGCTTCGGTAGGTCGGTAAATGTTTCGTCTAATAAAGTCAGTGTTGTAGTTGTTCTTGTGAAAAACACGTTAAAGCTATTCGTTTTCGTCATGCAAACTGTCCAGTGTGTCACAAACTAGTTGTAAACCAATCACTTTCAACGGACCAGACTAATATTGGTCATAATAACGAAGTGACCGCAAGGCTAACCTGCGACCAGGCGTTTGATTTTGGAGAAGGAAATGAGATACATATATGTAGGGAGGGAGGGTATGATCGCAGGTTACCGTAAGGTGAGCTTTCACTGTAATTAAATGCCAGTCATGCGGGAAAACAGTCAACCAAATTTTGGAGCATTCATCCATTACCCGTTTAGCGTTTAACCGCCATTAGAACCTTCAACTTAAACGGGATGCGTTATAATCCTTTCGTGGTCTGGTAACTGCACTGAGCATGAGCCTTGTGTACCCATGAGCTACCTATTTTTTCTCTTTACAGTGAAGCTGAAGCTATGTGTCTGATCACTTTTCTCATCACTCTTGGTGTTACCGTTGTCACCCATGCTACCAAGGATGTAGGCACAGCCAAAGGTCTTAGATTTCTAGGTGTCGGCTACAATATTCTGACAGGAAATCCTGACGGCGGCCAAGTGTCAGTCGGTGGTGTCGACCCAGGTCTGCTCTCCGTGAGAAAGATATTCAAACTAACATGGGATACAAATAAAACTTCCGTTGGTGGACTGTACAGGGTACCAGACCAGGTTGTCTTTGTTCATCGCTCATCCTGCGTCGAAACTACCACAAACGAAGTATTTTCCGGGACCAAGTCATATCAAGATAAACTCAAGGTTGATGTAGCAGCCAGCGGTGAGCTAGGACGTTTTATAATTTAAAACGATTGGTCTTCAAGTATACAAATAGAGTTGACTATAAATTCCATTTCCATGGCAACTCACTTCTTTCCAGTCCACTCAGACCTGTTTTCAATATATTAATGATTTTGATCTCGGAGAAATTGAACCAAGCCAAGAACTCGACCTAACATATTTATACGCTTGCTGGATTGTACAGATGAGGCACCATTGGCAAATACATACTAAACTGATCTGAACTGGAACGCCAAAGATGACCAAAAAGCCTTAATCGTCGGGGAGCTCTGGAGCCTAGTATGTTGCCATGGTAACAAAATTGTCAAGCTCATATTGTGCAACACATCTAGCAGTTAATCAAACACTCTTCTGATAAAAATCGGTTTAGATATATATTTTTCTTCACAATTGATCAAAATTTGGCTGAGTTTATGACGTTATAACTTCGCTTATTTGCATATTTTGAAGACTTGAATGTATCTTGAACAAAAAGACATCTTTGAAATGAAGTAAAGAGCATTTTTTTTTCACATACAGACATTTTTTAATGTTTTACAATGGCTTCGATAGGACAGCACTTTAATCCTCTGAGAAGAAGGCGTGGTGGATTCAAACATTTCCGATCTTTTTTGGAATTATGAAATAAATATCTACCCTGTGAAGATTAAAGATTTCATGAGCTTTTCATTCATAAATTGCAGAAATTCTGATGTGCCAGTTGTGACATGCGGGTTTAGTCCAAATAGTTTTACTTCATGCCAAATACTTGTGATGTTTTTTTCTTTAAGAGAAAGCTTCGGGCTTCGTTAGATGGGAGGAAGGATTCCTCCACAAGCCTCGATGGAGATTTGAATTTAAACAAAGCATAAAATATTTATTGTTTTTATCATTATTAATTTTGCATAGCTGGTTACGACGCAGGATTATGGAGTGTTGCCTTCAGTCTCAGTGCAAGTAAGAACTTATATCAATTTGTCTGACTCTTATCAAACTTCATCAAAACAGTTATCGAACACAAGTTCCATAACAAGTAAGCCTTAAAGGTACTTAAAGTAGGTCATTCACCATAGTGACTTTTAACATCTTCCATTTTAGTTACTAAAACAATGTAACTTTAGTAAAACCGTAGTTTAAAGAAACTAACTTTCTCGCAATGGCAGCTATCAGCCAAAAATATAGTATTTTGTCGGGGGCCTAGGACCTGATAGTTTTCCGTCGAGATTTTGAGTCTTAAAGGAGAACTGAAGGCTGTGTCTTATTATTATCGAAATATAACGTCCTTTACCTAAACAAACAGGAAAAATCCTTTTTCATCTTGAAAGGCCTTGAATTTGCCCAAAATCTTTGGTTGTTTTTCCAATTTGAACGCCCGCCATTTTGTTTGCTTTTCCTTCCGGTTACTTCCAAAAAAGGAATGTCAGCCGCCATGTTGTGACGTCATTGCGCACAAGCAAGCAGCTGGTTTTCACTGAAATCTTCTGTTATCGTTAAGTCTCAACATAGTACTCCGCTTTCTTCGTCGTTAATACACGTAAGTTTATGGCAGAACTTGAACCATATTCTTTCGATCCAATGCGAGAAAGGTCAGGATCGGAGGAAGAGGAAGCAACCGAAAGGGAAGACTCAAGATGGGGAAATACGACTTGGTGCAGCTGTGATTTTTGCTTGAACTGGGAGGCCGGGACAGCAAGAAAAGGAATGCATCTGCTGCCGCGAGATAGAGGAGCTATGAACAAATCT
>NC_090871.1:60643874-60653874 GCF_036669935.1 Montipora foliosa
AAATATCTAATGATGCGCCACGAGCATGCTTGCAAGACACATTCGCTCGTGTATTTGAGAAGGTTAAACAGGCAGGTTTTGTTTATTAAGGTGGCTTAAAACAGTCTGCAGCACCTAGATTTTCATTGGTCGTTATCACCACTATTTATCACTTGATTCTACTACAATCATGGTTATGTCCCGTCATTAGTGAACACGTATATGTTTGTAGCATCAAGTGATAAAAAGTAGTTATGCTGGCCCATCAAAATCTAACTGCTGGCAACTGTTTTGAGCAACCTCAAGTTAAGACTCGGAATTCATTGTTGCCTAACAAACTTACATTGTAGTTCTCAGTTTGGGAACGTAATGAGAGACCTTCTTTTCAGAGATCATTTTTCTTACCCAGAAAGCCGGGACAGCAAAATGAAAGACGCCATTGTCGGCGAAAAGTGGAGTTGACATCTTTTGCCAACTTTGCAAAAAAGAAACTTTTTTATCGGAGAAGAAATTACGGAATGCTTGCACCAAATAGGTTAGCAAAACCCTTTGTATTGGTGGCTAAAGATATGGCCCGTCGCCCGGTCACTTCTCAGAAATGCTGACATGTAATTCTAGCAGTACTTAGAATTTCAGAATCCTTTCCACTTATATTTAATTAATGTTCTGTATTGCGCCTACCAGGTTTCGGGAACGGATACGTTCAGTGGGACGACGAAGATGACGATAACGCGAACAATGTCACCGGTCAGCTACCAGACGGCAATTATGGCCGGAACACAAGAATCTTGTACTGCTGTCGGGATGATGGATACGCTACTAATGTCATTAATCTTCCCACTGACGAGCCATTCGTTTTGCTCAAGTCTAGGACCCATCTATGTCAGATTGTCAATAATACTAAAATAAAGGAAGAATTCTTCTACTGGGACAATGAAGATGACTCAGGCTATATTACTGACTTCAAAGGCAAACGCCCCTTTTTGGAGTACAGCAATAATAATCTTAAGATCGACTACTGTTATTATTATAAATCGCCATAAAAATATAAAGTTCTCACGTATGCATTATCTCCTGAAATGCCACGGTATACTGAGAAATTAATATACTGAAAATTTGTGAAACATCAAAGCAACATGCTGAATGACGGAGAAGATTAAAAATAAAAGTGCAAATTAAATTGTGGAAGGTACAGGCTAATTTGACTTTATCATAATTGTTCTTTAAGAGAGGATTCATTAATTAAGTATAAGTCTCCTTATCATCTTTGTCGTTTGTTATTACAGCGGGTAGCGCCCTTACGGAAACCTTGTGGGTTGGGTTTAATGAACGGAGTTTTCTCAGATAAACAAGCTGTCAATTTGGGTGTTCCGCAAGGGTCCCTCCTTGGCTCAATACTTTTTCTGATCTACATTAACGATTTTATTACTGCTACCTCCTATTTTTCTATACGCCTCTTTGCTGATGACACTTCACTTACTGCATGTGGGAAAGATCTTGATAGTTTGATCCATCATATCAATAGTGAACTTCCCAAGATATATGACTGGCTTTCTGCAAATAAGCTAACATTAAATTTCAGTAAAACTAAATATATAATATAATTCCAGCCCAGGAAGAAATTAAACTTTAACCTCCATCCACCTATAGTTTTAGCTGGCCAACCTCTTGGTCTAATTATTGGGTTGGATAATGCAATTCGAGAGTTTTGATTGGCTAAGCCATCATGGGTTATTTAACAATTATTCCATGAGCGCGCGTTGGATATGAGATGATAGATAGCCAACGAGGTGCGTAGCGCCTCCTTGGCTATCTATTAGACTGATTTAGCAACAGAACGGGAACGTCAGTGGCGACGGCGCGCGCAGAAAAAAACACCAATGAGAATTCAGAATAGAATAGACTCCACTCTTTTCTTCTCTATTCTAAATTCTCATTGGTAGTTTTGCTGCGCGCGACGTCGCCACTGACGTTCCCGTTCTGTTGCTAAATCAGCCTATTATCTCATATCCAACGCGCGCTCATGGAATAATTGTTAAATAGTCATCTGTCATTTTCTCTTAGTTTCCACGTAATTAAGAATTGTTGTCCAACTATCAGGGCAAGCTATTAGTTTAACTATCTTTTGCCTTGTCTTATTCTCTCCATCCATTTATTTGTAATTCCCCAATTTTATGAGACTTATGAGAATAAACGTAAACGTAACCTTGTGACGGAGGAACCTTCAATTCCTTACGTCGCAAACACCCACGGTACTCTATCCAAGATCTGTTCTAATACCATACGGCTTGTTATGCCACCAATCCGATGAGCATTCCAACATTGTAGTCGAATGGGTCGTGAGTGTTGTCGTCAATTGTTCGCAAGTGTTCTAGTCCAGCTGTTAAGCCCCGAAAAGATGGCAAAATCGTTCACTTTTTGATAAAAGCATGGAACTAAACCACAGATTCCAAGTCCGCAAGAATGGGGCTGGAGAAGAGAAGGAAGTGAATGGAAGCCGGTGTGGACAGTTCTGCCACAAGCGCAAGAATCCTGTTATGAGCTGATTTACTGCGGATGCAAGAAAGGATGCACTGGTCAATGCAAATGCCGTAAGGCAAGCCTGAAATGCACAGCCCTGTGCAACTGTGGAGGACATTGCCAAGATGATTAATTGCTTTCGGCGAATATAGCGTAAAAGTGTAACTATCTTTCTTGCAGTCACGTGATAGACCATGTGACACAAAATTGAAGATGCTTTTTAATCCTCTCTTGATTATCAAGGACTGTTTGCTGCAAAAAAGTAATTTTTTTTTTTACTTGCAAAACACTGCTGGAGTCACGTGAATTAGTATAAACTGTTAAAGTGTGAACTCTCTTTCTCGTAGTCACGTGATAGAGCACGTGACACACTATTGAAAATGGAAGATGTTTTTTATTTCTTTGATGATTACTAAGGACTGTTTACGCAAAATTTCTACCTGGAAAAACACTGCTGGAGTCACGCGAATTAGTATATAGCGTAGAAGTATAAACTCTCTTTCTCGTAGTCACGTGATAGACCACGTGACATACATTACTGAAAATGTTATGCAATAAAGATGCTTTTATTACTCTGATAATTACCTTAGACTGTCTATCTCGAAAACTAAAATTTTTCCTGAAAAAACAATTGTTTTATTTCAGCCTCGTTTTCGTGCTGGCTAGAATCATGTGAATTTGGGCACGCTCATTTGTCCTCTTAAAAGGCGATTCGTTGCTGGCCCTATATCACAAAATGATCAGTACCTATAATTGAATCATCCTGCTAAGTTTCATGCTTTTATCGAAAAGCGAACGATTTTTGGCTTAACAGCTGGACTATTAAATACTTGATGGGCGATCAGTATCCATTATATGATAAAAAGGTGCTTATAAAAAACGTTGAAACTGATCTAGATAAAAAATTATTAAAAACTGAATTTTCGACTGCAACTGCGGTCTTCATCAGAGTGACTAAAATATGCTGTTCGAGAGTAATATGCTAAAACTAAAATAAGAATTAAGTTACTTTATCCCATAGGGCTTCAATAATGTCTTGTAGACAGAAGGGAATGGTTTCCGCTCGTTCACCGCGTTTTTGTCTATTGTGGAGTGCCATGATTCCAAAAAGATTCTTTTGTGCCAATTATTGACATTAATTTCTAGAATTTCCACATAGCCAGTGTCAATGTCATGGTCAGTGGTTTCGGCGTGATCTTTTATTGCCGACTCTTTGTAATTATTAGTTCCTGGTTTATGCTCGCCGCCACGGGGATAGCATATTACTCTCGAGCAGCATATTTTAGTCACTCTGATGAAGACCGCAGTTGCAGTCGAAAATTCAGTTTTTAATAATTTTTTATCTAGATCAGTTTCAACGTTTTTTATAAACACCTTTTATCATACAGCTGAACTATTCTCAGTTCTTAGCTAGGGCCTTAGTCGGGATATGCTCTTCATCGGCGGCAATAGATATAGTTGTGAAGGTGATTAGTATTTAAATCTTGGGGTCAAGATTGAGACTCTTTGGCCGTCGACGAGTGGCTCTTGACTTGTGATGGTGCTCAGACGACGCTTCGTTGGCTCGTCGCAGGTTTCTTTAAGCTAAATGTAGCATCGATTTGGGCGTCCAACATTGCATAAACCAATACTTCTTTATCGGGGTTCGGGGATGATGACACTCCACATAGGAACTCTATCATACAGGCGCTTGTACTTAAGTGTCCTTGTGATGTACAAGAAGTAGCCATACGAACCTTTATTTTTGACATTCTTCACTTCCTTCGTTTGTCTTCTTTGAGTCTCTTGTGGATTAATATTCGTTACTTCTGTCGTCTTCTGGCTTCTTTAAGTCTTTTGTGGATTCATATTTTTTACTTACTTTACTTTCTTCTTTAAATCTCATTTCTTCACAAACGAAATTAACGAAACTCGTTCTTTTCTCGACTGCCTAATTATTTCGGCACTTTTTCCTCTAAAGAGGCTCAAAGGGTCTTTTTTTAATTGGAAAGAATCTGCTGTACGATATTAATGCAGGCTCAGGGTTGCGTAAGGGGCGACGGCAAAAGACGCGGGAACCTCTGCCTTTTTGTTATTGCAAAAAACGAATAGATGGAAGGATTCGCAAGCGGATCCGAATGCAGTTTAATAGTTTACATACACTCTTCTCCTTCTTTTTCCTTAACGTATATTCTTTACAATAAGTAAAAAGCGAGCGTTAACAATAACGTATCAATCTCTCTCTCTCTCTCACATTCTTCTTTTTTTTTTTTCGGTTTTTGTAATCCGCTAGGCCTTTACAATTTCGTATAATCCATGTTCCTTTTCTTTTTTTATTTTATTTTAGGTAATAAGCAGATACAGGATACTAGGAAGCGATAAACAATACAGAAATAAGAACTACAGCTACTTAAATTAAAGCCCTAGAAACTTTGTTACTTGAAGCCTGTTATCAAGACTTTCCTCCACGTACATATCTTACACGTACACAAGTTGTTTCAAGGAATCCCTCAGGATTTCTCTACATGTAGTGTCGGAGATTTTTCCATCCCTTAGAGTATAACTAGAATTACTCCTATGAAAAACCAGAGGCCTAAACAAAGGCAGATTACTTTTATCGTGAATACCAGCTAGATTCATATACCTTCTTAAAACATTAACAGGGCAGTATGGAGTTCCCGATGCACTAATATAGACACAGTTACCCTTCCTATAAACATCAGTCTTACTACAAGGCACAAAAATCTTTTATGCATTGACTGTGAAATTCGATATGGTTGGGTGCAATATTACACAACTCATTATACCGAAAAAATCCGGCAAAAGCTAACGAGCATAAGGCAGCTATCCCAACATCTTTCAAATTAGCATCTTCCTTATTATAAGCGTCTAGAATATCCTTAATAATCTGGGAGGAAAAAGGTTTCTTCTTGGCGATTGGTTTAGACTTGATTCGTTTTGCCGACTCAATCATAAATTCTTACAAAATTCACTATCCAGGGGATTACGGTCGAGGCTAGGCACAAACGAGTGAAACCATTTAAGTGCAGCATGAGCTTGGACTAAAGACGCGCTTGAAGCACAAGATTGATGGTTTTCAAATGAACAAAGCGATACTGTGGTTACGGGAAAGGGCAATTGAACACTTAATTCCCTACTCCTACACCACTCTAAAAACCTTTTGATGACCCTAAGGTAGGCTTTAGTTGTAGAGTTCGCCGGGACTGTAACATCACGCTCACGATTTGGCGAAAATTTGGTGAAGACGAAAACAGGAAAGGTTTCCACGCTCCGCTTGAACTAAGTATCTGAAATTACAAATAAGAACACTCCGAAGTAAAGCGGGGTAAAACCCCTACAATTCATAATTCTAGAAAACCTAATTATACCGGGCGGGTGCCAGGTCACCCGTACAAGCAGCTGTACCAATAATCAGTGCCATCCGCCAATAAGGCCAGTGTGGCCTACAAAGTCAGAACTGATTATTCTCACATTCCAAACGTGTGCAGTCACCCTTGATCTAATATGGCCAGTGCCAAGAAAATGCAACGTCACTGGTGCAGCCATCAGAAACAGCCAGAAGCCCAAGCAAACGCTGGAAACTAATCATAGCAGATAAGCTGGAAGGTGCCGCCACCCCCAGGCGTCACGAGCAATAATTCTAGTCAAGAAACTTCATCCTTAGAGCAATGACATGCCCCTTAAAGTCCTTTGATCCTAAAAGGGAATTGAGATTCCTACCATGAGTTAAGGATTGGTTTCCGATATGCATGCTATAAGCTGATATATACTTGAGATATTTACTTGTCAGTAGAGGTCAATAATGAGCCGAAGGCCAAAAGTAAAGCAACGGTACCCACAGCGTTTTGAGGCTTCATATAATGAAGAACTCTAGAAAAGATAGAAACGGGCGGGACCACCCAACAGTTCTCTCCTCGAGGTGGTTGAATAAAGAAGTCGATGCCCACCGTGTTGGGATTCCAAAACCTTGAAAAGAATCGGGATAGCTTAATGATTGTAATAATTAGCGAAACAATCTACAGAATGCGGCCAAGAGCGCTCATTTAGGGACGAAAACAAATCACTGGTAGTCTGTCAATCATCGACGTCTATCAAACGACTAATGTAATCAGCCTGTTGATTTAAGGTGCGGGGAATCCACTGTATGTCTAGGTAAATCCCTGACTGAACACAAATATGGAGACTTCTTCTGGCCATTTTGTGCAAGTCCAACTTCATGCTACCTACTTCAACGATTCTGGCAGCAGCTTGACTATCGGTAAACCACTTGACATGTGATCCTTTAAGGACTGGGGCAAACGAACGCAAAGAAAATTCTATCGCACCTAACTCCCTCCACGTGGAGCAGCTGTAGACTCTCAGAATCCGTCGTCCACATTCTATGGCACACGTACTCGTTATTGAAGCCAATAACAGAACCACAACCCGTAGTACTGGCATCAGAATAAACAAATAAACTAGGGCATGTATATGCGAAACAATGTCTGTTGTTAATATTGCTAAGATTTTTTTTCCAAAATACAATTCCTCCTGACAGTAATCGTCAAGGTAAAACTCCATATCCCAACGGTCATTACACAAGGTGGACATGACACAATGTCTTGTCATAATTCTACCAATATTACCAACGAAAGGACCCGTTGAAATAATTTGACCCGTAAAAGTATCCAAACTTCTCTCCGAGACCATAAAATTTGAGTTGATAATATGGTCAATGGTTTTTAAAATCTTCGTAATCCTTCTATTTACAATTTTTAAAGTGCCCAAGATCGAATTCCAAGTCAAGCCTAACCAGTCTAAAACCTGCGTGGGTTCCCATACCGACTTCTCATCGTTAGCTATAAACCCTGCACTGCTCAAGTCGTTTCTAACAACTCGGGCAGTAGCGTGAACAGTCTTGTTTATCTTGGACTATGCCCCAACCGTCATCTAGAAAGATGGCTATACAAATACCCTGTAATCTCCAGCGTTTTTCCAAGGGTTTCAAGAGCTTAGTAAAGACATAAGGGGCAGTGGATAAACCGAAGGAAGAACGGTAAAAACATAAAATATTTCATCCCCAGAATCTGCCACCTCCCATGAAAACCCAAGGTAAGTTTGGTGTTCTTGTGAAATTTCAACGTGGTGATACCCGCTTTTAAATCGAAGGAAAACATATAAGAACCCTTTGTAAAGTATGAAAGAGCAACCCTCCCACAAAATCACTCGAATTTTCACTCTTTGTTTTAAGGTAAACACTTATTTACTTCGTGTATTATGGTCCCAGAATAGTCGTTGTTATTGCCGCATGGCTGTACTGACACTGATAAGGGGTTAACTACCAAGGGTTTCTTAGCAAACCTAACACGCTGACAGGGGTGGCCCAGTGAGAACAAGCTCATGGATAGCTTAGTCCACAAAATCGGCAGCGGAATCTAGCATACTTAGTATTCTTGAGCTCATCACAGGGCTCGGTGCGAACTAGCAAAAGGTAATTTATAACCGTTTTTAATAATCGGTAAGAAATAAATAAGGCGCACCAATAGATTGCCAAAATTCGATGTTAGCTCTCAGATTTACCCCTTCACGCTTAAAGGTAGCCCACTGGTCCACTTCAAATTTTCCTCTACATTTTCCTTCTACCTGCGCTTAGTCTTCCTCACTACTTGATAGCGTAGCCTGGCTTGACTGAATTTCCCGTTGGCTTGTTGGAGGAAAGGTACTGGTAAGGAGTTGGGGGGGTTGTAAGGACTGGTAACTGTGACCCTTCCTGGCCAGAAGGCAGAACGACAGTCTTGGGCCCAATGACCGTATTTTCCACATTTGAAACAGCGTAACAATCGTAACAAGGATCCCTACGGCCTTTAAACAAAAATAACAACAACTGCAGTATGCTGGACGGGAGGGTGGGATAAATGCTGAATATAAACTGCGTGGATCGCTAGCGTGAGTGAATATTCAACGGTCACAGAGGTTATAAATACCAGGCACTAACCAATCAAAAGTTATGCATAATTAGAACAAGTGAGTAGGTGCGACAGGAGGAGCAAAGGTATTGGAGCATAACTAATTACTGGAATACCAGCGGAAAATTCATGATGTCAGTTTTTCATGCCTCTGTCCCGTCATTGACAATGAATTTCGTCATAGCATTGTCAAAGTAGTCTGCGGATCACTGAGCTATCGCGTCGTGGATCCACAGCTACTTTGACAACGTTATGACGAAATTGATTATCAATAACAGAGAAAAAAGAAGCTCAGCTTTAAAGAAAGCGAACTGAACTGAAGAACGTAAGGATCTCAGAACTGTTCTCCACCCTCTCTGCTGCCGATGCTGCACAATCCACGCGAATTTCCATCAACGAAAATTTAACTCAGTACAGGAGAAAGATCATGAAAAAAGCTAACCAGATGAAGAGAGAGGGAACGATTCAAAGTGCCTGGTCTTTAGACGGTAAACTTTATGTTAAAACATCTCCAAGTGGTACTCCCCACAAGAATTTACTGTGAAAGAAGACCTGGACAATCTATAATTCTATGATTGGTAAGTCACCTATGTTGCTACGGTAATTTCACCAGCATCTCGACTCTAATCAACCAAAAATCAGTGAGGATAGGAAATGCTAAATAACTCTTCTGGGCTGCATGCAAACAGTTTATATCGTTGTAAATATGTTCCGTGATTCTATTTTCTGTTTGTTGTGTTATGTTTTTGTTTCCCAATTTTCTGCAATTTACATATATGACTCAGTGATAACTTCCTACTTTATAACCCCCTTTGCTATGGTGTTTTTTACAAGGTCAAATCATGAACGTACTAGGAAAATGTAACGTTATTTCTCTAAATGTTAGAGGTTTAAGAAATCGCGTAAAAAAGAGAAGCATTTTCTGTTTTTTTAAAAGATGAAAATTATGACGTATTTTTTCTACAAGAGACGTACTCTGAACCGAACGATGAAAATATTTGGAAGAGTGAATGGGGAGGTGCCATGTTCTTTTCACATGGATCAATACACAGTAGAGGTGTTTGTATCCTGTTGAATCCTTCATTGAATTGCATCGTTAGGAATTTTCACAAGGACCAAATTGGAAGAATCATCTCAATTGACTTGAATTTCAATGCAAAGAATCTCTTTTTGTGCAATGTGTATGCCCCAAATGACCTGCGACAACAGCAAGAATTTATACATAGTTTAAATACATATTTGATGTCTAACACAGATGTTGAAAATCTTATAATAGGAGGTGATTGGAAATTTTCACTGCATGCTATTGACAAAAAGGCGGAAACCCTTGGAAACCAACTGTCTCTAGGGACCTGTTGATGACCATGATGAAGGAATTCGATTTAGTCGATGCTTATAGAGAGAAAATCCAACAAATAAAAGATGAATCAAAAGCGCTTAAACTTTGTTCCGCATTGACTTCTTTCTAATACCGCAACATCAAATCAGTTGGTTGAACAAATAGAAACTGTGGTTTCTAACGCCCCAGACCATGGCAGTAAAACTGAAGGAATTCG
>NC_090871.1:60658874-60678874 GCF_036669935.1 Montipora foliosa
ACGTATGCGCAACAACAATAGTAGGCACTGCCCTTAATCCCAAATATCTAATACTGCAAGCTCGTCACGCGTGTCCCAGTATTGCCGGATGCTGTATGGAACCTGTTGCTTTGTTTTTTTGCCACCCAATCATAGCGTACAGCCTATGAAGCTTGCTTGCTTTATTTTCCTGGAGTTCTGCGTACCTTGTTTCCGAGATTAAGTAGACACTAGTTGATGAAAGAATTTGCACGCCGTGCCGCAATCGACTGTTAGTATTTGGCAGCCATCAATCGCTGATAAGGCACTTTAACATTTGTTTCAGAAAACAAGACACCATCAACTACTTGCCTTGACACGTACCTGTTGCTGAGAATTAGAATTTCTAAGTGCACTGCAAACTGCAGCAGAGATTCTTGCTACCATGTCATCGTTGGAAGCCATGTTGCATGGAGAGAGAAATCGAAGCATGCAATGCACTGTAGGGAATGAGCGGGAAAACGGGCCACGTGGTCACGTCCATACCAAGGTAAATAACCAATTAGGTAAATAACCAATTTTGTGCTAAATAACCAATTTGCAATTTGCAGTCACTGGAAAAAAAAAAATCAAGTTTTGGTTATCTCTAAAAAATAACCAAATAACCATTTTTTCGATTTTGGTTATTTAGCAAATAACCACTTTGCAGTTTTGGTTATAGCAAATAACCAATTTTCAGTTTTGGTTATTTAGCAAATAACCCATTTTCAGTTTTGGTTATTTAGCAAATAACCACACTCATTCTTGGTTAGTTTGTTAAATAACCAATGTCTCCTTTTTGGTTATTTAGAAATAACCAAACTGCAATGTGGTTATTTACATATAACCATACTTGTTTTGGTTATATACAAATAACCACTCTAAATAATAAAAATTCGCTCGCCGAAACATTTTCTTCTGGGGTTATCGTTAGGTCGACTTGTGGCAAGTCTATTGGCTTTCAAGTAGGGGGCGGAGTTGTTCAGCAGTCTGTGAACTGCACGCGAAATCTTTAAGCTCGCCAAATTACAACTTCTCGGACCTCCTGTCCCGACGGGTTTAAGATAGCGCTTCCAATTTGTCAGTTCTAATAGATGATTGTACTACCCCAAATAAAGTGTGAGAAATTTTTCGTTTGTTTTCGGAAACTAATTTTATGGCACTTTTTCTGCCCAAATTTAAGTATGAGATGAGAGTTTCAAGTTTTGAAACTTGGGGGCGTGATATTTCCTTCCATTTTTTACATATCAAAAAATTCCTCTCACAGGGTATTGGAGTGCATTCATCTGTGACTAAGTCCCTGTTTACAAGCAGGTAGGGTAACCCTACAGCTAGGGTTACTCTAGCAGGAGGGTCAAACATAGACCAGGTTACAAGCAAAATTTCACAGGTAGGGTTACCCTACCACGATCAATTTACCCCCAGCGGACTGGAAGCATATACAGGCGCAAATGGCAGCCGCTTCTAAGCAGTCCATGCATGCTGGTGGTACTCATTTTACCGACCTCGGAAGGATGGAAAGCTGAGTGAACTTTAGCGGGAAAGAAGGTCGCCAAATATTCCACTCTCGGCAGAACCGGGAATGGAACCCGGGACCTTAGGGTTGGAAGGCAGAGATCTTACCACTGCGCCAACCCAGAAATGTGTGAGTGCTAGGGTAACCTAGCACTAGGGTTACCCTACCTGCTTGTAAACAGGGCCTAAGGTGCAACAAAGTGTGGCTACTTTCGCCATAAAATAAAGGGGCAGGAGCTTCTGCAGCTGACTCGGTCGTTCTGAAAAAAAAAGGCAATATTAAACCAAAAAAACTAAAACTTCATTCAAATAATTCAATCTATTAGCTTTAACATGATATATAGTTTGACCCTACACAAAAAATAGCGGCTGGACAATTTCATTTTTCTGCAGGAACCTCGTTTTCCGAGAGAGATCTTTTCCATATCTTCGTACCGTTTGATATGAAAAAGATCTCTCCCGGTATAACACAGTGCCACTCGACATTACTAACCTCCTTTATTTTCTCCTTTTGTTTTCCTTTATCGAGACCTTATATACCAGTCAAATTGAAGCTTCAACATCCCCCCCCCCCCCCTTCGTGGGCATACCCCGGACATTTGACTCCTTTTCCTGCCCAGGGGGAGGGAATTTGATTATCTTAGTCTTCCCGGGGGCGGGGCGTTTGATCATCACTCACAGAGGGTGGGGAAAATAAATCATGGTGGCATTCAAAGGTAAAGATTCCGCATTCGTGGCTGATTGGTTGAAAAGCAAAGGCCTACACAAACTTTATTGCGTATTTGAAGGTATTAAGAACCAATTTATATTATCTTTGAATATATAAATATATTAAATTGTATTTACAATATAAACAATAATTCAATACAATACCGACGTCGCCGGATACGATTTATAGAGGTCAATTGCTTTGACCGACCCGGTGTATTTATGAATATTTTAATACATTTGCGACGATTGATATGTAGGTGTATAAAAAATGGAATGAATGTATGGAATGTATTCAAGTGTCGTTGCATGAAACTCCGTAGAATCAATGCATTCAGTTTATAAAAAACCTGGTAATTTTCACGGAGGTGGGGGGCATTTGATCACCTGAAATGGACCTATGATGAGGCATTTGAACACCGCGTTTTACTGATTGCGGGTGGTGGGAATGATACGCTAAGTACTGATCAGTGTGAGTGGGGCTTCATGTATACGCTGATGGTGAGGCGGCCGTCCGTTTTTCTTGAAACTGCGGTGTCAAGGAAAGCGAGTTTGTAGTCGTTCTGTCTCCATTGTAAAGCGAACGGAAGGCTGCTGGTTGTTCAGATGCTGTAAGAATCTATCAACGTTTCCGCGATCCAGGATGGTGAAAGTGTCGTCAACGTAGGGTTTCCAGATCCTAGGTTTGAAGGTCGAAGTAATTGCCTGTTGTTCGAAACTGTCCATGTGTAGGCTAGCAATAACAGCGGAGACGGGCTTCCCATGGCTGCTCCTTCAAATTAATTGTTCGTAAATTGATCCGTTATACTGGAAGTATGTGGATCTCAATACAAAATCCAGCAGGTCAGCGATCTGAGCAGGTGCTAGTGTCGTGCGGTCCGTACTGGGGTCGTCTTCTAGTTTTTGTAGCGCTGTCTGTACAGCCGCGTCGATAGGAACGTTGGTAAACAGCGACTCTACGTCGAAAGACACCATGATTTCGTTGTCTAGGATGGTATCTCTGCTAATGGTAGATACGAAGTGAGCTGAATTAGTCACCGTGAATTAAACCAGAGTTACCTGTTAAAGGAAATAAGATGTTAGCTAAGTAAGCAGATAAATGATCTGCGAAGGTGTGAACGCAGGACACAATAGGTCTTAAGGATACATCGGCCTCGTGAATCTTTGGTAAACCGTAGATTCTAGGCGGCTGTTTGTGTGGAGGTCTTATTTTGTTGTAAACGGATAGATATCCGCTTCGCTTCAAGGTTAGTAGCTTTTCGGATAACCTTCCGGGTCAGACGGTCTTTCGGGTCTTTGTTGAGCAGCTGATACGGTCCGTTCTCGATAAGGGTAGACATCTTAGTATGGTAGGTGTCGGTATCCATGACTACGCTGGCGCGCCCTTTGTCCGATGGACTCGTCCTCTTTTAAGCGTTTAAGGGCGTCTTGCATTTCCTTCGTGATGTTGGGCTCTGGTAGTCTGCCTGTTGAAGGATATTATTAACAGCTCTCCTGACAGTGTCTGCTTGTTCGGAGTCGAGTTGTCTGGTGGCTGATTCGACCTTGGCGATAATCTCCGTGGCAGCAATGTACGCAGGAGTTACGGCAAAGTTCAGTCCTTTCTCAGCAGGGCTATCGGGCATCGTCGAGGGACCTAGAAGATAAATTAATTACCCAGTTAGTTTTGTCAACATACCAATTGGTGAGGTAGCCCCCTGTTTCTCGCGAACAAGTTTATCAAATTTCTTCTTATGTCTTTGGTGGTGTTAAAGACTCGTTGGGTGTTGGTCTTGATCTGTTCTATTAACCTATTGGCGTCGTTTGTCGAGAAAGCGGATGTTATACTCTGTGCTGTGGATTCTGCTTTCCTTCTTCTCGGCGAGACTGGAAGACCTATGCAAGATAGAATCATAGAACGTGAGCGAGACATCCGACTTGCCCGTACCCAGACCTCCGCCGTTTCCGAACACGCAAACATTAGCGGACGCAACCCGCTTTGGAACGAAGTAAAGTTTATTGATCGTGATTCTCATTGGTACACACGCAGGGTCAAAGAGGCAATTCATAATAAGACTTTACTCTAACAAAATCAACTGGGATGGTCGAATAGAAATTCCGAAAGCATGGATGCCCACGATCAAGAAAAACAACAACAGGAGAACCGTACGACAGCGGACCGAAGGAACAATACACCGAAACAGCGGGGATCGAAATGCCCCAATCACAGCTGCTGAAAACCAACCAATTACACCCCTCCCCCGGGTGTTGGGCAAACTGCTAGAACAAAAATCTCACGTATATGTCTTCAAAATGGCAGCATACAGCCAACGTGTGTTTCTACTCAGGTGACCAGAAGTCATGTTGGCTTAAAAAGACAGACTTTGAATAAATTACTCAAGTTCAATTTCGAAAACAACATTTTCATCTTGTACATGGCTGTGGTTTCTTTGCATTGCTTATCGACGTCAATTGAAAAAAAAAAACTAGAATGATTTGTCATTTTTAAAACTGTTGCTGTTTTTTGTGCACAACCCCAACTGCAAATTAGAAAATTGTTTCATGTGTTTATAAAAAAGCCTCACTTAATATATCAATGTAACACATTTGAGGATATCAGCTACAGGAGGAACTATTGTAAGAGCAACACAAAAAAACAGATTGGATCAAAACACCAGGCCTGTTATCACAAGATGGAATGTTGAAAATGAAATCATCAAAAACGAAGATCACAAACATAGAAAACAAAGACCTTCCAGAGAAAATGATTTCATGCACCCAACAGTAAAGAACAAAACACACCAGTCCTACTATTTCCCTCTTGTTTACAATGGCTACTGAGTCTTTTCAGGTGAATTTTCATAGGGACATTATTTTCCACATACTAGCCTACAAAGTATCACAAGTCTGTAGTTTTCAAAGAAATTTCTGTTATTGGATTGACAAGCGATCCTTCAAATTTGAGCTAAATATTTTTATGTCTGAGTGATTTTGCAACAGTCACTGACTAGCCCTTCATGACAAGTTTCAGTTGCGCTCAATTTTCGTAATCTAACAACTTTCAGCAATGTGTTATCGACAGTTTCTGACATAACAGCAAGGTCAGCATGACTATCATCATCATCGTTATCATTATTGCCGGTAAACTACAGTAACTTCCTGTTTAAAAAAGCACATTGATCACTTCACTTTTGTGCATCTTCAACTTGTGAGCCAGCCACATTGAGTAGTTTATCACTGGAAAAAAGAAGCAGAACAAAGTTGGACAGATAGTTAGCAATACTCATTAAGGAAATGTTAGTTTCACAGTCTTCCCGAGCGCGATCAAGCGGCTGAATATAAAAGATGTCCACGATCGAGACTAAGTGTTTTGAATTCGCTTACGTTGGCATTAGCTTCGCCTTATCGGCTGGAAATTTGACGAGGAAAAAGCGCTAGCCGTAAGTTTATATTCTTGAAGTTATATACATTTTTTTCCTAGTGAGTAAAATCAACAATCACGACGGAAGTTTGTACTTTTCTCATGTAAACGCTTATGAAATTCTTGAAACAGTCGCTGGGAACGAGGAAATCGACGAAATCTTCCAGTTTACAGCGAACGAGCAACCGGTCGAGGTTAAGGATAGATTGAAAGCGACAAATATTCCATTGAAAGCAAACAGCCGCCAATAAACAGAAAGCCCGCAAAATGCTCGACTTGCAGGGGACTGAGTCCGCCACAATTTTCCAATGGTAATTCTCCTTTGAATTTATTTCCTTTATGATTTTAGTCTCTTCTCTTCCTCAAGCTTACAGCCTTCGAGGAGTAGTTCTTTATTCAAGCATTTCCTTCCTTTATCATTTTAGACTTTTTCTTCCCTCTGGCTTACAGGCCGCACACCCGAACCTTAGAGGTGAAGTTATCTACTTAAGCACTTTTTTTCCTTTATAATTTTAGTCTCTTCTCTTCCTCTGGCTTACAGGCGGCACACCCGAGCCTTGGAGGAGAAGTTATCTATTTACGCAGTTTTCTTCTTTATCATTTTAGTCTCTTCTCTTCCTCTGGATTACAGGCGGCACGCCCAAGCCTTGGAGGTAAAGTTATCTATTTAAGCAGTTTTCAACTGAAGCTCTGATCCTCGCAGTTTTTGAACGCATCTTTTGCAATTGCGTAGAGAAGCCTGAAAAATTCAGGACTTCAACGGGGTTTGAACCCGTGACCTCGCGATACCGGTGCAACGCTCTAACCAACTGAGCTATGAAGCCACTGACGTTGGGAGCTGGTCATTTGTGGGTTCTAATGTTCCGTGAGGAATGAATCAATGATGAAATGATATATGAAATGGATCATATGTGAGTGCTGAGTGCGGATATGAATTCAAGTGAAGCTCTGATCCTCGCAGTTGTGAACGCAACTTTGCAACGGGTTCAAACCCGTTGATTTCTCGTGTCGACACCATCTTTGTATCGCAAGCAAGCAAGTAAGTATTTCAGTCGCCAGCAATACTGGCAATACGTCCCCAGAAAATACGTTAAACCAACTGACGAAAACAAGGCACATTTCTTTTAACGAGAACATTCCTTGCCACTACAATAAAACACAAGAAAAAAGACATGTTGTGTTTAAACCCGCCTGAAAGAAAGAAAAACACCCGTGAATAGAATGTCCACTGCAATACTCAAAAACCTATCGATGAGCTCTCGGCGGACACGGCATGAAGTTAAAGTCTAAAAGTCTATTTAATTTAAACAAGTGTATAATTCACTTTAAACAAAAGATTCCATGTGGAAGAGGAGGATAGACGATTTCAAGGGCAGTTCAGCTTCTATTAAACGCCTGGTTTATTAATAAGTTGAAACGGGTGAAATTTGACATATATGGGCCTCTGATTTTGAAACAATTCAATAGCAAAAACTGTAACAGTCGCACACGTAAATGTACCAGATCATGAGAGGAAATTAACGCTCGTGTTAATCGAAGTTAACGCGGCTTAAGTTAACGTGAATAAAGCAAAGCTATGATCCTCGTAGTTATGGACTCAATTTTAGCAATTGCGCAGGAAAGCCTGAAAATTTCAGGACTTCAACGGGGTTTGAACCCGTGACCTCGCGATACCGGTACGACTTGCTTATCAACTAAGCTATGAAGCCACTGACGTTGGGAGCCATTGATTTGTGGGTTCCATAACTGCGAGGATCATAGCTTTACTTGATTTCATATCCGTAGTTGATTTATTTCATATGTCATCAGTTTCGTTCATTGATTCATTCCTCACGAGGTCACGGGTTCAAACCCCGTTGAAGTCCTGAATTTTTCAGGCTTCTCTACGCAATTGCTAAAACTGCGTCCATAACTGCGAGGATCATAGCTTACTTGATTTTGAGCTGGTTTTTTAACTGATTGCTGTGAAATGATACCGGCCAAAATTGTGATTCTTAGCTAAGAAAAGACGCGCTTGTTAACTAATGACCGAGATCTAAGTTCTTCAAAAGTTACTGGTCGCTGAGAATGGGCTAAAATTTTTAAATGATCGGCTAGAAATTGACTCGATTCTCGAGTCTCCCACAGGTTCGACCAACGTTGGTGAACTGGGACATCCTTTATCTTTAAACAATTACTTATCATTCTCGTTGTTTATCTTAATTATCGTTTCTAAATTATTGGGTGTTATAAACATTAGGTATTATAGAGAAGGACATAAGTCACTCGTAAGAACCGACTGTAAGTCACTCGCTCATAGCGCAGTGGTTAAAGTGTCCAATTGTTATATTTGCAGGGTTATCGGTGGGACTCCTTCCAAGATTCAAGATTTTTTTAAATACGATTTCATCATTCAAATGATTTTAAAAGAGCCAAGGCTGTAATTCCTCTTTATAATTTTTATTTTTTAGTTCTCCCTCTGACGTTTCAGCACGGGTGCTTCTAACATTTTTGTAGGTGCACTTTTTTATATTTATTCAAACGCGCCATTCACCAAACGTTATGAATCCCTCAAAGGAAGAATAAAGTTACAATGTAATTAGAGGTTTGGATCTTGGCTTGTCTTTCTCTGCGTTTGGTACGAGATTATGGAACTTTCTACACCCCGACTGGCGTAAGCTCACGAAAAGAGCATTTAGAAGAAAAATCATAAGCTGCTTCTCACTATACTTGAGATTGAGCACTATTATTTTGACGCACATTCTCTGATATTGAATTTCAACACAAGTAATTATTGTACCTTACAGCTATAAACTTCGCTTGCAGCCGTATATCTCCTCTTTACTTTCCAGTTTGCTTTGCTCTTGTTCTTGATTATGTGTGTGTTAAGTTAACTTAATTAATATCTTTTAATAATTATTATCTTCTTGGAAATGGTATCTTTTAGCTTCAAATGTTTAGTGTTTATCTATTACTAATACAACTACAATGTTCATTTATTTATTACTAATACCCGTCAAGATACGCAGGTACGTAAACTCTATGTTTTTCAGTAAAGTCTCGTCTTGTCTTGTCTTATCAGCGGTACCAGTGTCTTCCACGCCCAAATATCGCTGTGGGATTTGGAACTTTACCGACAGAAAAAAAATTAACTAAAAGAAAGAATACTAAATTCGAACACCCGCCTTGACTTACATGTATCTACATGTGGTAGTCATGCGTTCAACCGCTCTGTGTTGTCCAATCGTAATACAACTTTAAAGCAAACAGCGTGTCAGCCACTTGCACAAATTATCTCAGATGCTGTAAGAATAACAAATTAAGATTAATATATACTTTGAAAGAATCTCGTTTTCCATACCAACGCTAAACGACTTGGACCAGAGATATCGGAGGCACCCAGCGAATTGTAAAGGTTAGCAGACTAAAACGAGACACAATGTTGCGATTGATCACTACCTTTTAATTTAAATAGGTACATTTTAGGAGTCTTAGACGTCTTCACTTTTTATTCTTAATTCTGTTTACTATATATAGTAGTAATGAGGTGATTAGAGAAATGCGTTCGACCAAAAGGGGAAAAGTACCTTTTAAGGGTTAAAATTTAAAATTTTAAAGTTATCTCAGTACCTTCCAGGTTATAAGCCGGATAAATATGAGGAGGCAGTTTTGTTAATTGGTACCTTTTGGGATGAAAGTGAATTTGAGCCAGACCCACAAAGGGATATTTATATTAATTTCGGCCAGGATGTGACCACTGTCAATTTTATATTTGCGTCCTCCCTTTCAGGCGCTGGCTAAAAAAAAGAGTCTTTTGAAATTTTGCGAAAATAAAGATGCAAAAAATGGGATAATATAAGGGAGGCAATGATTCCCATGCATTGATGCAACAGAAACCTTCACACCTTAATTTTGAGGTAATTTTGAGTTTTTTTCATGATGCTATTCCCTGCGATGGACTAATCGCCCATCCATGCCTGGTCGCTTAATGCTACAGAAACCAGGATAAGGTCCCATACATTTCGGTTGATGGGCCACTTGCGTCGTATGCAGACTTTTTACCTACCTTATTGTTAACTAGATGCTCCATAAAGCGTACACTGGGTTTAGCCTGTGTGGTACTTGTTACAAAAACAGAAGGCACTGAATTGGGTGGTATTGAACTGCAGGGTTCCCAGTTAATTTTTCTGACAGAGAGGGAACATCATGAAGACCATTTGAGGGTCACCCACATGTTGCGCCGCAGCAAGGCCCTTTGGCTCACACGTTCACACCTTTAATTATTTTGTAATGTCTGTCCCCATTTTGAGGTCGTTTAGTTTCTTAAGCTTTGGTAATAAATTCAGTTTAAAGATAACAAAAAACACGCTCTTGAGTAAGATTCACTCGTTTCTTCTTTAATAAATAGTCTGCAAAAAACTAACTGCAAATTGCTCTGACGGACGTTTTCCAGGATGTCTTGCAGTTGCACTAAGCCAATGTTTATTGCACACACTAAGAAAGGACTGAAGATGTTGTTTCCGCTTCATGAATTCCTCTTCTTGTTAGTCTAATCCGCCGGGATGCCACCAAAAAGTACCGTAAAAGCCAGGAGTTAACAGAAATTGACAAGCCAAAAGACAGATGAAGGAAAATAACAACTTAGTTTACATATATAGCTCTGAATCGAATTCTCATCGAAAGATTTATGATAAATTATCGTAAAAAACACGAAGATTTCTGCAGTCTCTGACTTTTATGATTTTTGTCAAAAGGAAGAAAATTGATCACGTGCTAGGCAACCATAAAGGTGCACGGGAACCTTGAAACTGAATGTTTATCGTTTCGTCGTTCGTCGTTTTCAGAGTAAAAACACGTCTTTGTTTTTTAATTTTGTTTTTAATATTTAACTGAATATTTACACATTTCACCTGTCGGGTCAGGAAGGAAGCCTTCTTGTCGGGTTCCTGAGAACGTATCTATTTTGCTTCAGGGTGAACTATTTACAAAATCGCCAGGTTGAGCGGCCATGTAATTGAAAATCTGAACATCCATGAGATACAAAAACAGACTTGCGAATTATATTATCGCAAATCACAATGCTGACAAGCGCAAAAGCAGAAAGAAATGGTTAATAAATATGAAGTTTGTTACTATCTGAATGTTTTTGGGTTAGCATCCTATTTCACAACACTCAATTACTCACACTCATTGTTATTAAGATATGGGAAAATTGATCGAGTGCCCTTGAGGAGGAGGAAAGTGTAATCGATTCCCGATCCAAACCCGATTTTCAGCAAAGACAGGGTAGGGAGGGTGGGCCGTTCCGCCTTCCCCCTTGGCGGTGATCAGAGCCTGGGGAGAGAGTGAGTGTTCAACGGCATTTATTATTGCTTCTTGGGATCCAGGGTCCTGTGCACCTGCATACCCTTGTGTACGAGATTTGTTATTTTAATGTTTTGGCTTCAAGCTTCGATTTTGAGTATTGTGAATAGAGTAAAGAGATATAGTGTCACGCAAATGATGTAATTTCATGACACTCAAAAGCGTGAGTTTCATGTAAACAATCTTCGCACTAGCAAGTCGTAGCAATAAATTGGATTAACCAGGAAGTTAAAGAAATATTGTTGGCTTCCCAAATAAATTTCATCTTACACTACAATGACAAAATCATTTGTCAGAGAAATAAAAAATTCCTGTCTCCTCGGGTATCACATTTCAACGCACGTATGCAAATTTGTTAACTCATTTTCACCGCGTCCCGATTCCCGCGAATTTTTTCTTCTTTCAAATATAAAGAAAACTATTATTTCTCGTCAAGCGTTGCATCTTTTATGTTCAAATAACCGCTTAAAATAAAGATTTTTTAGCGATCTGTCCGTAGATATTTTTTCATAATTCATATTCTCTGCCAAAATTTGCACAACAATCAAATCACAAAAATAGCAACGCACGCAACAAAAATTTAGTCGCATTTACTCTTCGTCGAATTCGCATGGTTAACACAGATATTTTTAGTTATTGTGAAAATCTTTCTCTATTGGTTAGCAATCATCCTTTCAATTTTTGAGAAGGAGACCGGTCCGCGAATATTTTACGAATTTTTTTTCAATGGGATGTCAAAAGGTCAAGTGGATGTTATTCATCATAGGGCAAGTTCGGGCGATCAAGTTTCGTGTGTGACCCGTTATAAATATTTTTTCACAAAATGTGCCCGAATCGTCAACTATCACCACAGAAGACAAGAACATCATTCCAAAAGCTTATTCTACGCAAAAAGTAGTAGGTTCTGGAGGTAATTTTGAGAGTGGAAATCAAGTTTACGGCAGACCCGGAATAACAAATTCACGAGGCCGCGTTACCTCATTTTGACACCCGAAAATGCTTTACTATTGCCATATAAACTATCCAGTTAAGCTGTCATATTACACAACATGATGAATTCATAAAGGCCACCTTTTCCAGCGAAATATTTTTTGAAACAAACAACATATTTGCTATTAGAGGCAAAAACACCTTCCAATTTCATTACGTGGGTGAAGACAAGAAACTCAATCGTGTCAAATTACCATACGCAATTACAACAAAACAAGCTGCCAACACGCTCCGTGTCAAAAACGCAACTAAACAAATTTCCCACCAGTGTTTAGCACGAAACCTTTACTTGAATTATCAAGCAAAAAATGGGCAACAAGCTTTCTTTCAAATAATTTTTGACTAACAAGAATTAGTGAAATTTCCAATGTTACAGGAAGACTGTGCAGAATTGAGCAAAAAATATGAAATAAGCCAGGCAACAGGTGTTCAATTCCAGCGAATGTCGGTTAAACCCAAAACGTACTAGAGAATGTTCCATTTGATTTCAGTGTTGTACAAAAACACCACACTTGTCCAAGTATTTAGGAACTACAGCTCACTTTGATTAACGGCTCGACGGGCGGACAGAATTATTGTCGAAGTCCATTATCTCGTCGCTTTTAAGATTCCAGGATATGTATTTTTTTCACCGCTCTGTCTTGTTTATCCAATTTACGTTCCCTTCTTTAGCTCCATAAGAGTACATTTTGTTTAAAGATCCTCCAAAAACGCCATTTCCATTTCAATCTCCAAACGCTCATTGCAGGTTAATAAAATATTCTACCGTGTCACAACAATGAGAAATCTACGCCTTTCTACTACCCCTGGAAACCCATCAAGATTACACGCAGAAGACTCTACACACAAAGGAGACCCCTTAGCAGGGGAGGGGGAAGGAAAGACTTTTCATGGACACGGGGTGCAAAGAATGAACACGCGCTTACGAATGGGTCTGGCAACCCAGTAACAAGCTCTTCAAACTATAACTTTTATTGGAATGTGTCGAAGTCCACAAATCAGGATGAAATGGTTTGCAATAACTGCACGAGCTATAAAACAACAAATTCATTTGTGAACACAATGGCCGATGAGCAAATTCGCAAAAACAACTCGGTTACAATTATTTGCGGCACAATGGCCGCCGGAGATAAACTTCTCAAGACATTTATTGGGGGGTGACCAAAAAGCCATGGTCATGTTACTCAATGTCTGTTGGTTGAAACTACTGACTGCCCAGTTCGTGTTTTCTTTTGATTCACCAAGTACAGCATCGAAAGCAAGAAGATTATTGACAACAAAACGTCAATTTGTGTTTGATATCAGCATACACCAGTAAAACTCATACGCCTCTTTAAGACTTAAACAACATTACGACTTACTTCAGTGAAAGGACAGACAGGAATTTCACTTTCCAAGAACATTGAAAGGTAGCTAGAACTTTGAAAACACACAGAAATGTACAGCCCGATTTCTCGTTGGCGTGACAGACAAATTTCAACGGAGTACGTACCTTAAATCAAGGTTGGTATCTGAAAACGAACCCCAGCCCCTGCAAAAATGTTTGGGTCGGCTACAATCCTGGCCAAAAGTACGGGACAGAACACAAAATGGCCGACGCACTGTACATTTTTCTTTTAAACATCTATAAGCAGTCTCCATAACCTTATTGGAGCTCTCATCGTCATTTTCAGAAACCCCCCCCTCCCCCTCGCAATGTTGATAGCTGCTGGGATCCTTCGAACTGTACATAAACACAGCAGGCGTAACAACATTGCGAGGGGAGGGGGGACAGAGAAAGACTTTGAGATATATGTAGGAAATTGTCCCATTATTTTGGCCAGGATTGTAGATTTGCTTGCTACGCAGCACACCCAGCATTTACACATCACACCAACACAAAATTAGGAGCGTTCTCCATTCACTCGAACGCCAATAGGCCATTTCCGAATTATATTTATCTTTTTTCTCAAAGCGAGTCGAGCCCATCCTTTCATATGAAAATAGGATTTTATGCACATGCAAATTATACTCATTTTGACATGAATGGTTGTGCACCAGGTCTCACTTTGATAGGCGCTTAAGGCAACTCGGAAATGGGCTATTACTGTGGTATATCTGATTAACAGCCACATGTTTTTGTAATCTTAATCTGAACTCCATATATGCCTCACCAGTCTGAACTAGACAACCTAAAAATGTGGCTTCATTTTTTAAGTTTAAAGGTATCTCACATTCAACAAAAAAAAATGTGCGTATTATTCGTATTGAAACTAAAATGGCCCAAGTCAAAGAATTTTTATGAGACTGTCTTTCCTTATTCATACCTGTAATTAAAGAAAACTGAGCAGTTTTTGATAAAATCCTCCCTTAAAAGGGTAAACATTAACACCAAAATAAATTTCGCAGCTGATGCACGTGAACTATTTATTTCCTTAGCTTATATAGAATGTATGAGACCATTGCACCGATGTAATTGCTAATTGTTTGTTGTTTCAGATATTATTTTCTCATTCTCGAATTATGGATTTAGCTTTCTGATTGGTTCACTGAATTTAGGTAACTAACCATTGTACTGTGTTTGATTTTACAAGTACTGCATGAGAGATTCATGTATTTGAACTCCGAAGAAAAATATGAAAACATGATTGATCATCGCAGTTATACACGTCACACAACTGAAAAAAATTCAGGCTTGAACGGCATATCTGTGATACCTATGCATGCATGCTTGACCAACTGAGTTATCAAGCCAAATAAGAGCCGATCACGGTGCCATTGTTTGTTGGAATGCGGGAAAGGTCTATTGCATTTCTAAAAAAAATATAACCATGGAAAGATGTCAACGACATGACATATTACGGGCACTTTGAATTAAAAAAGGAGTATATTTCGACATTTTCTCGATACAGTAAACACCCGCATATAAGAACACTGATCTCAGGTTACAGGATGATCGTATTCTTATGTAAGGGGTGCTTAGTAAGAAATCAGCCTGGAAGTCTTCTTAAAATGTTCTTACAATTGGTTTCACAAATACTTCAAATTGTACATAACTATAGGTTTAATTGACGTACAAGCGTTTTGAAAATATATCTCAAAGTTTGCAATGGTCTTGAACACCATAATTACTTTGATCACTCACTGTACTGTACTTCTCCTTAGTCTAATGCCCTTTCCCTTTATATTAAGAACATGTTTATTTGTCAGGCTGAATTTGCTCTTATTTATATGGTGCTTTATTGGCCAAATTTCAGCCGGATGTTCTCAGTCCACTTGTTCTTATATGCAGGTGTTTACTGTATTTGTTTCTTTACTCAATTACGAATGCCTATAGTTAGTATAGTGTGATCGTCCAGGTGAGGGTAGTTCTGGAAACAACTGTTGTTGGTGACTGACGTTTCGGCAACCTGAACGGAAGTCATCTTCAGAGTCAAGTGAATAGTGTTTGTCAGTCGATGATGTTATAAGTCTGGTCCGTTGAAATTTAGCCATGATGGTATTAGCTGAAAGACTTGTCTAAAGTTTGTCTTCAGTCATTGGTCGGTTTCGATCCGTCTATTGTTAGTCAAATTAGTCGGTTTGAGGTTCGTGTATAGTTAGTCACATTAGGTCGGTCTATTAGAAGTCCGTTTGTCGGTTTCGTTTACGTCGTGGGAAAGTCATTGTAAGGTGCCGGTGGTTGTTGACATCTTTTAAGAGGCGTTTGTTCTAAGTTAGTGTAACAGCTTTCCAGAGTCAGTGGTTGAAAATATTTCGTACTGTAGATTAAGCATTGAGCAGTGTCCCAGTCAACGTTGTGGTTTGTCAGTTGATGATGTACAGCAATGTGATTGTTGGCATCACCATTTATCTTGGTTCGTTTGTGGTCATTCAGTCTCGTGTTAAGGTTTCTGCTTGTCTCATCAATGTAGGAAGCCTGGCAGTCGGAGCATTTGATCTTGTAAACTGCTCCCTCTCTGTTGTTGGGTTCGTCCCTGTCTTTGACGTTGTTCAGCAAGTGTTGTAACGTAGTTGTAGGCTTGTGGGCTACACTGATGTTGCAGGGCCCGTGAGATGGTCTCAGAAGTGCCCTTAACGTAAGGTGTAATCACTGTGGTAACAGGTGTCGGGTTCCTGTTCGTTGCGTCAGCTTCGGTAGGTCGGTAAATGTTTCGTCTAATAAAGTCAGTGTTGTAGTTGTTCTTGTGAAAAACACGTTAAAGCTATTCGTTTTCGTCATGCAAACTGTCCAGTGTGTCACAAACTAGTTGTAAACCAATCACTTTCAACGGACCAGACTAATATTGGTCATAATAACGAAGTGACCGCAAGGCTAACCTGCGACCAGGCGTTTGATTTTGGAGAAGGAAATGAGATACATATATGTAGGGAGGGAGGGTATGATCGCAGGTTACCGTAAGGTGAGCTTTCACTGTAATTAAATGCCAGTCATGCGGGAAAACAGTCAACCAAATTTTGGAGCATTCATCCATTACCCGTTTAGCGTTTAACCGCCATTAGAACCTTCAACTTAAACGGGATGCGTTATAATCCTTTCGTGGTCTGGTAACTGCACTGAGCATGAGCCTTGTGTACCCATGAGCTACCTATTTTTTCTCTTTACAGTGAAGCTGAAGCTATGTGTCTGATCACTTTTCTCATCACTCTTGGTGTTACCGTTGTCACCCATGCTACCAAGGATGTAGGCACAGCCAAAGGTCTTAGATTTCTAGGTGTCGGCTACAATATTCTGACAGGAAATCCTGACGGCGGCCAAGTGTCAGTCGGTGGTGTCGACCCAGGTCTGCTCTCCGTGAGAAAGATATTCAAACTAACATGGGATACAAATAAAACTTCCGTTGGTGGACTGTACAGGGTACCAGACCAGGTTGTCTTTGTTCATCGCTCATCCTGCGTCGAAACTACCACAAACGAAGTATTTTCCGGGACCAAGTCATATCAAGATAAACTCAAGGTTGATGTAGCAGCCAGCGGTGAGCTAGGACGTTTTATAATTTAAAACGATTGGTCTTCAAGTATACAAATAGAGTTGACTATAAATTCCATTTCCATGGCAACTCACTTCTTTCCAGTCCACTCAGACCTGTTTTCAATATATTAATGATTTTGATCTCGGAGAAATTGAACCAAGCCAAGAACTCGACCTAACATATTTATACGCTTGCTGGATTGTACAGATGAGGCACCATTGGCAAATACATACTAAACTGATCTGAACTGGAACGCCAAAGATGACCAAAAAGCCTTAATCGTCGGGGAGCTCTGGAGCCTAGTATGTTGCCATGGTAACAAAATTGTCAAGCTCATATTGTGCAACACATCTAGCAGTTAATCAAACACTCTTCTGATAAAAATCGGTTTAGATATATATTTTTCTTCACAATTGATCAAAATTTGGCTGAGTTTATGACGTTATAACTTCGCTTATTTGCATATTTTGAAGACTTGAATGTATCTTGAACAAAAAGACATCTTTGAAATGAAGTAAAGAGCATTTTTTTTTCACATACAGACATTTTTTAATGTTTTACAATGGCTTCGATAGGACAGCACTTTAATCCTCTGAGAAGAAGGCGTGGTGGATTCAAACATTTCCGATCTTTTTTGGAATTATGAAATAAATATCTACCCTGTGAAGATTAAAGATTTCATGAGCTTTTCATTCATAAATTGCAGAAATTCTGATGTGCCAGTTGTGACATGCGGGTTTAGTCCAAATAGTTTTACTTCATGCCAAATACTTGTGATGTTTTTTTCTTTAAGAGAAAGCTTCGGGCTTCGTTAGATGGGAGGAAGGATTCCTCCACAAGCCTCGATGGAGATTTGAATTTAAACAAAGCATAAAATATTTATTGTTTTTATCATTATTAATTTTGCATAGCTGGTTACGACGCAGGATTATGGAGTGTTGCCTTCAGTCTCAGTGCAAGTAAGAACTTATATCAATTTGTCTGACTCTTATCAAACTTCATCAAAACAGTTATCGAACACAAGTTCCATAACAAGTAAGCCTTAAAGGTACTTAAAGTAGGTCATTCACCATAGTGACTTTTAACATCTTCCATTTTAGTTACTAAAACAATGTAACTTTAGTAAAACCGTAGTTTAAAGAAACTAACTTTCTCGCAATGGCAGCTATCAGCCAAAAATATAGTATTTTGTCGGGGGCCTAGGACCTGATAGTTTTCCGTCGAGATTTTGAGTCTTAAAGGAGAACTGAAGGCTGTGTCTTATTATTATCGAAATATAACGTCCTTTACCTAAACAAACAGGAAAAATCCTTTTTCATCTTGAAAGGCCTTGAATTTGCCCAAAATCTTTGGTTGTTTTTCCAATTTGAACGCCCGCCATTTTGTTTGCTTTTCCTTCCGGTTACTTCCAAAAAAGGAATGTCAGCCGCCATGTTGTGACGTCATTGCGCACAAGCAAGCAGCTGGTTTTCACTGAAATCTTCTGTTATCGTTAAGTCTCAACATAGTACTCCGCTTTCTTCGTCGTTAATACACGTAAGTTTATGGCAGAACTTGAACCATATTCTTTCGATCCAATGCGAGAAAGGTCAGGATCGGAGGAAGAGGAAGCAACCGAAAGGGAAGACTCAAGATGGGGAAATACGACTTGGTGCAGCTGTGATTTTTGCTTGAACTGGGAGGCCGGGACAGCAAGAAAAGGAATGCATCTGCTGCCGCGAGATAGAGGAGCTATGAACAAATCTCAGGTGAATTGATTGTATTCAAAAGGCAATAAAAACAACTTGATTACTAAGAGATTCTGTTGGCTGCTTTTGTTTTGTCTGTCATTTCGATTCAATTTGAGAAACTATTCGTTGTGTAATGCAGTATTCTAGCTTTTCGACCGTGTGTTTTCAAAGAGAAGTGCTATAAACTGCCATCGCGGGTCTGAGTGCTGCGATTAATGAACAACATGTACATGTATATGTAAACACATAAGCTCTGTTCGTAGTTTTGCGAATTTTCAAACTTCAATTAAACATCTTTGTGATCGTTGTCGAGTTTATAAAACCCAGCTTGAAGTGCGAATGCCAATCACGAAATAACGTGTCCTAGTTGCTTGCAATCACTGAAATCTCCCGACTAAAGAAAACATAACTTACTCACTGGGCATAAATGGAATCGATGGAGTCGCAAAGTTAACATTTCATCAATTACATGCAATTGTCGCATCGACCGCTGTGGCCAAGACACCTTCAAAACAGGAGGGTTCGAAATGATCCGAACAGATGTGACAGGGCTGGACATTTGGCTAGTTTTTTCTTCTAAATTCGGATGATCCATTCTTCGAGAAGGACTTCATTTTAAAGAGGGAAACGATGAGAGTTCTACTAGAAAAGCCCACAATAGCGCACTGAACCATTTTTCAAGTTTCCCGCATTCAAGCAAGTGAGCGCAATGACGTCACGCATAGCGCCCAAGCCTGCTATAGTACAGCCAAAATGGCGGACTTCCATCGAGTGACCAATACGGATCTTTCTGGCCTCATAAAAACGTCAAAATGTAAGGAACCCCTCAAATACTCGAATGTTTCCTTTAACTAAGTCAGGCACGACAAATTTGGCGAAGGAAAAAATATTTCATTTTTATCTTCAGTTCTCCTTTAAAAAGCAAGTATCAGCCCAAGAACGCTGTTCGAGGTTTTGCTTGAGGGCTTACATAAAATTTCCAAGGACAACTATCAGTCCACGGGCCCGCGAAATAAACGCTGTGACCTGAGTTATGTTTCTTGTAACATTTTAGCGCAAATTCTTATAAAATTTAAATCTTAAAGCCGAGAAAAATAAAATATATCTTATTTGAACTGGGGGTGCACATGAAGTCTTCAGAAAACGGAAAGGAAACGTGGAAACTGACAAGAAGTTCGTTCATTTCGTCTTTATTCTTGATTTATTTTGACATTATCTTTGCTAAGGTATTTACATTATGACTCTCTTTTATTTTGGTAACAACTGTCGTTTGACTGACACGGCTCTCTTGTAAACAAATCTTATGTAATTGAAACAACTCCTCAGTGCGGTTGAGAAATTAACTGTCTGTTTCTGCCCTCTGCC
>NC_090871.1:60683874-60696374 GCF_036669935.1 Montipora foliosa
CCGCAAGGGTCCCTCCTTGGCTCAATACTTTTTCTGATCTACATTAACGATTTTATTACTGCTACCTCCTATTTTTCTATACGCCTCTTTGCTGATGACACTTCACTTACTGCATGTGGGAAAGATCTTGATAGTTTGATCCATCATATCAATAGTGAACTTCCCAAGATATATGACTGGCTTTCTGCAAATAAGCTAACATTAAATTTCAGTAAAACTAAATATATAATATAATTCCAGCCCAGGAAGAAATTAAACTTTAACCTCCATCCACCTATAGTTTTAGCTGGCCAACCTCTTGGTCTAATTATTGGGTTGGATAATGCAATTCGAGAGTTTTGATTGGCTAAGCCATCATGGGTTATTTAACAATTATTCCATGAGCGCGCGTTGGATATGAGATGATAGATAGCCAACGAGGTGCGTAGCGCCTCCTTGGCTATCTATTAGACTGATTTAGCAACAGAACGGGAACGTCAGTGGCGACGGCGCGCGCAGAAAAAAACACCAATGAGAATTCAGAATAGAATAGACTCCACTCTTTTCTTCTCTATTCTAAATTCTCATTGGTAGTTTTGCTGCGCGCGACGTCGCCACTGACGTTCCCGTTCTGTTGCTAAATCAGCCTATTATCTCATATCCAACGCGCGCTCATGGAATAATTGTTAAATAGTCATCTGTCATTTTCTCTTAGTTTCCACGTAATTAAGAATTGTTGTCCAACTATCAGGGCAAGCTATTAGTTTAACTATCTTTTGCCTTGTCTTATTCTCTCCATCCATTTATTTGTAATTCCCCAATTTTATGAGACTTATGAGAATAAACGTAAACGTAACCTTGTGACGGAGGAACCTTCAATTCCTTACGTCGCAAACACCCACGGTACTCTATCCAAGATCTGTTCTAATACCATACGGCTTGTTATGCCACCAATCCGATGAGCATTCCAACATTGTAGTCGAATGGGTCGTGAGTGTTGTCGTCAATTGTTCGCAAGTGTTCTAGTCCAGCTGTTAAGCCCCGAAAAGATGGCAAAATCGTTCACTTTTTGATAAAAGCATGGAACTAAACCACAGATTCCAAGTCCGCAAGAATGGGGCTGGAGAAGAGAAGGAAGTGAATGGAAGCCGGTGTGGACAGTTCTGCCACAAGCGCAAGAATCCTGTTATGAGCTGATTTACTGCGGATGCAAGAAAGGATGCACTGGTCAATGCAAATGCCGTAAGGCAAGCCTGAAATGCACAGCCCTGTGCAACTGTGGAGGACATTGCCAAGATGATTAATTGCTTTCGGCGAATATAGCGTAAAAGTGTAACTATCTTTCTTGCAGTCACGTGATAGACCATGTGACACAAAATTGAAGATGCTTTTTAATCCTCTCTTGATTATCAAGGACTGTTTGCTGCAAAAAAGTAATTTTTTTTTTACTTGCAAAACACTGCTGGAGTCACGTGAATTAGTATAAACTGTTAAAGTGTGAACTCTCTTTCTCGTAGTCACGTGATAGAGCACGTGACACACTATTGAAAATGGAAGATGTTTTTTATTTCTTTGATGATTACTAAGGACTGTTTACGCAAAATTTCTACCTGGAAAAACACTGCTGGAGTCACGCGAATTAGTATATAGCGTAGAAGTATAAACTCTCTTTCTCGTAGTCACGTGATAGACCACGTGACATACATTACTGAAAATGTTATGCAATAAAGATGCTTTTATTACTCTGATAATTACCTTAGACTGTCTATCTCGAAAACTAAAATTTTTCCTGAAAAAACAATTGTTTTATTTCAGCCTCGTTTTCGTGCTGGCTAGAATCATGTGAATTTGGGCACGCTCATTTGTCCTCTTAAAAGGCGATTCGTTGCTGGCCCTATATCACAAAATGATCAGTACCTATAATTGAATCATCCTGCTAAGTTTCATGCTTTTATCGAAAAGCGAACGATTTTTGGCTTAACAGCTGGACTATTAAATACTTGATGGGCGATCAGTATCCATTATATGATAAAAAGGTGCTTATAAAAAACGTTGAAACTGATCTAGATAAAAAATTATTAAAAACTGAATTTTCGACTGCAACTGCGGTCTTCATCAGAGTGACTAAAATATGCTGTTCGAGAGTAATATGCTAAAACTAAAATAAGAATTAAGTTACTTTATCCCATAGGGCTTCAATAATGTCTTGTAGACAGAAGGGAATGGTTTCCGCTCGTTCACCGCGTTTTTGTCTATTGTGGAGTGCCATGATTCCAAAAAGATTCTTTTGTGCCAATTATTGACATTAATTTCTAGAATTTCCACATAGCCAGTGTCAATGTCATGGTCAGTGGTTTCGGCGTGATCTTTTATTGCCGACTCTTTGTAATTATTAGTTCCTGGTTTATGCTCGCCGCCACGGGGATAGCATATTACTCTCGAGCAGCATATTTTAGTCACTCTGATGAAGACCGCAGTTGCAGTCGAAAATTCAGTTTTTAATAATTTTTTATCTAGATCAGTTTCAACGTTTTTTATAAACACCTTTTATCATACAGCTGAACTATTCTCAGTTCTTAGCTAGGGCCTTAGTCGGGATATGCTCTTCATCGGCGGCAATAGATATAGTTGTGAAGGTGATTAGTATTTAAATCTTGGGGTCAAGATTGAGACTCTTTGGCCGTCGACGAGTGGCTCTTGACTTGTGATGGTGCTCAGACGACGCTTCGTTGGCTCGTCGCAGGTTTCTTTAAGCTAAATGTAGCATCGATTTGGGCGTCCAACATTGCATAAACCAATACTTCTTTATCGGGGTTCGGGGATGATGACACTCCACATAGGAACTCTATCATACAGGCGCTTGTACTTAAGTGTCCTTGTGATGTACAAGAAGTAGCCATACGAACCTTTATTTTTGACATTCTTCACTTCCTTCGTTTGTCTTCTTTGAGTCTCTTGTGGATTAATATTCGTTACTTCTGTCGTCTTCTGGCTTCTTTAAGTCTTTTGTGGATTCATATTTTTTACTTACTTTACTTTCTTCTTTAAATCTCATTTCTTCACAAACGAAATTAACGAAACTCGTTCTTTTCTCGACTGCCTAATTATTTCGGCACTTTTTCCTCTAAAGAGGCTCAAAGGGTCTTTTTTTAATTGGAAAGAATCTGCTGTACGATATTAATGCAGGCTCAGGGTTGCGTAAGGGGCGACGGCAAAAGACGCGGGAACCTCTGCCTTTTTGTTATTGCAAAAAACGAATAGATGGAAGGATTCGCAAGCGGATCCGAATGCAGTTTAATAGTTTACATACACTCTTCTCCTTCTTTTTCCTTAACGTATATTCTTTACAATAAGTAAAAAGCGAGCGTTAACAATAACGTATCAATCTCTCTCTCTCTCTCACATTCTTCTTTTTTTTTTTTCGGTTTTTGTAATCCGCTAGGCCTTTACAATTTCGTATAATCCATGTTCCTTTTCTTTTTTTATTTTATTTTAGGTAATAAGCAGATACAGGATACTAGGAAGCGATAAACAATACAGAAATAAGAACTACAGCTACTTAAATTAAAGCCCTAGAAACTTTGTTACTTGAAGCCTGTTATCAAGACTTTCCTCCACGTACATATCTTACACGTACACAAGTTGTTTCAAGGAATCCCTCAGGATTTCTCTACATGTAGTGTCGGAGATTTTTCCATCCCTTAGAGTATAACTAGAATTACTCCTATGAAAAACCAGAGGCCTAAACAAAGGCAGATTACTTTTATCGTGAATACCAGCTAGATTCATATACCTTCTTAAAACATTAACAGGGCAGTATGGAGTTCCCGATGCACTAATATAGACACAGTTACCCTTCCTATAAACATCAGTCTTACTACAAGGCACAAAAATCTTTTATGCATTGACTGTGAAATTCGATATGGTTGGGTGCAATATTACACAACTCATTATACCGAAAAAATCCGGCAAAAGCTAACGAGCATAAGGCAGCTATCCCAACATCTTTCAAATTAGCATCTTCCTTATTATAAGCGTCTAGAATATCCTTAATAATCTGGGAGGAAAAAGGTTTCTTCTTGGCGATTGGTTTAGACTTGATTCGTTTTGCCGACTCAATCATAAATTCTTACAAAATTCACTATCCAGGGGATTACGGTCGAGGCTAGGCACAAACGAGTGAAACCATTTAAGTGCAGCATGAGCTTGGACTAAAGACGCGCTTGAAGCACAAGATTGATGGTTTTCAAATGAACAAAGCGATACTGTGGTTACGGGAAAGGGCAATTGAACACTTAATTCCCTACTCCTACACCACTCTAAAAACCTTTTGATGACCCTAAGGTAGGCTTTAGTTGTAGAGTTCGCCGGGACTGTAACATCACGCTCACGATTTGGCGAAAATTTGGTGAAGACGAAAACAGGAAAGGTTTCCACGCTCCGCTTGAACTAAGTATCTGAAATTACAAATAAGAACACTCCGAAGTAAAGCGGGGTAAAACCCCTACAATTCATAATTCTAGAAAACCTAATTATACCGGGCGGGTGCCAGGTCACCCGTACAAGCAGCTGTACCAATAATCAGTGCCATCCGCCAATAAGGCCAGTGTGGCCTACAAAGTCAGAACTGATTATTCTCACATTCCAAACGTGTGCAGTCACCCTTGATCTAATATGGCCAGTGCCAAGAAAATGCAACGTCACTGGTGCAGCCATCAGAAACAGCCAGAAGCCCAAGCAAACGCTGGAAACTAATCATAGCAGATAAGCTGGAAGGTGCCGCCACCCCCAGGCGTCACGAGCAATAATTCTAGTCAAGAAACTTCATCCTTAGAGCAATGACATGCCCCTTAAAGTCCTTTGATCCTAAAAGGGAATTGAGATTCCTACCATGAGTTAAGGATTGGTTTCCGATATGCATGCTATAAGCTGATATATACTTGAGATATTTACTTGTCAGTAGAGGTCAATAATGAGCCGAAGGCCAAAAGTAAAGCAACGGTACCCACAGCGTTTTGAGGCTTCATATAATGAAGAACTCTAGAAAAGATAGAAACGGGCGGGACCACCCAACAGTTCTCTCCTCGAGGTGGTTGAATAAAGAAGTCGATGCCCACCGTGTTGGGATTCCAAAACCTTGAAAAGAATCGGGATAGCTTATGATTGTAATAATTAGCGAAACAATCTACAGAATGCGGCCAAGAGCGCTCATTTAGGGACGAAAACAAATCACTGGTAGTCTGCCAATCATCGACGTCTATCAAACGACTAATGTAATCAGCCTGTTGATTTAAGGTGCGGGGAATCCACTGTATGTCTAGGTAAATCCCTGACTGAACACAAATATGGAGACTTCTTCTGGCCATTTTGTGCAAGTCCAACTTCATGCTACCTACTTCAACGATTCTGGCAGCAGCTTGACTATCGGTAAACCACTTGACATGTGATCCTTTAAGGACTGGGGCAAACGAACGCAAAGAAAATTCTATCGCACCTAACTCCCTCCACGTGGAGCAGCTGTAGACTCTCAGAATCCGTCGTCCACATTCTATGGCACACGTACTCGTTATTGAAGCCAATAACAGAACCACAACCCGTAGTACTGGCATCAGAATAAACAAATAAACTAGGGCATGTATATGCGAAACAATGTCTGTTGTTAATATTGCTAAGATTTTTTTTCCAAAAATACAATTCCTCCTGACAGTAATCGTCAAGGTAAAACTCCATATCCCAACGGTCATTACACAAGGTGGACATGACACAATGTCTTGTCATAATTCTACCAATATTACCAACGAAAGGACCCGTTGAAATAATTTGACCCGTAAAAGTAGCCAAACTTCTCTCCGAGACCATAAAATTTGAGTTGATAATATGGTCAATGGTTTTTAAAATCTTCGTAATCCTTCTATTTACAATTTTTAAAGTGCCCAAGATCGAATTCCAAGTCAAGCCTAACCAGTCTAAAACCTGCGTGGGTTCCCATACCGACTTCTCATCGTTAGCTATAAACCCTGCACTGCTCAAGTCGTTTCTAACAACTCGGGCAGTAGCGTGACAGTCTTGTTTATCTTGGACTATGCCCCAACCGTCATCTAGAAAGATGGCTATACAAATACCCTGTAATCTCCAGCGTTTTTCCAAGGGTTTCAAGAGCTTAGTAAAGACATAAGGGGCAGTGGATAAACCGAAAGGAAGAACGGTAAATACATAAAATATTTCATCCCCAGAATCTGCCACCTCCCATGAAAACCCAAGGTAAGTTTGGTGTTCTTGTGAAATTTCAACGTGGTGATACCCGCTTTTTAAATCGAAGGAAAACATATAAGACCCCTTTGTAAAGTAGGAAAGAGCAACCTTCCAATCCTCGAATTTCACTCTTTGTTTAAGTAAACACTTATTTACGTAGTGTATGTCCAGAATTAGTCGTTTTTTGCCGCATGGCTGTACTGACACTGATAAGGGGTTAACTACCAAGGGTTTCTTAGCAACTACGCTGACACGCCCAGTGAGAACAAGCTCATGGATAGCTTAGTCCACAAAATCGGCATGGAATCTAGCAGACTTATTATTCTTGAGCTTCACGGGCTCGGGCGAACTAGCAAAAGGTAATTTATAACCGTTTTTAATAATCGGTAAGATAAAATAAGGCGCACCAATAGATTTCCAAAATTCGATGTTAGCTCTCAGATTACCCTTCACGCTTAAAGGTAGCCCACTGTCCACTTCAAATTTTTCTACAATTTCTTCTACCTGCGCTTAGTCTTCCTCAATACTTGATAGCTAGCTGGCTTGACTGAATTCCCGTTGGCTTGTTGTAGGAAGGTACTGGTAAGGAGTTGGGGTTGTAGGACTGGTAACTGTGACCTCCTGGCCAGAAGGCAGAACGACAGTCTTTGGCCCAATGACCGTATTTTCCACATTTGAAACAGCGTAACAAATCGTAACAAGGATCCCTACGGCCTGTAAACAAAAATAACAACAACTGCAGTATGCTGGACGGGAGGGTGGGATAAATGCTGAAGTATAAACTGCGTGGATCGCTAGCGTGAGTGAATATTCAACGGTCACAGAGGTTATAAATACCAGGCACTAACCAATCAAAAGTTATGCATAATTAGAACAAGTGAGTAGGTGCGACAGGAGGAGCAAAGGTATTGGAGCATAACTAATTACTGGAATACCAGCGGAAAATTCATGATGTCAGTTTTTCATGCCTCTGTCCCGTCATTGACAATGAATTTCGTCATAGCATTGTCAAAGTAGTCTGCGGATTCACTGAGCTATCGCGTCGTGGATCCACAGCTACTTTGACAACGTTATGACGAAATTCATTATCAATAACAGAAAAAAGAAGGCTCAGCTTTAAAGAAAGCGAACTGAACTGAAGAACGTAAGGATCTCAGAACTGTTCTCCACCCTCTCTGCTGCCGATGCTGCACAATCCACGCGAATTTCCATCAACGAAAATTTAACTCAGTACAGGAGAAAGATCATGAAAAAAGCTAACCAGATGAAGAGAGAGGGAACGATTCAAAGTGCCTGGTCTTTAGACGGAAAACTTTATGTTAAAACATCTCCAAGTGGTACTCCCACAAGAATTTACTGTGAAGAAGACCTGGACAATCTATAATTCTATGATTGGTAAGTCACCTATGTTGCTACGGTAATTTCACCAGCATCTCGACTCTAATCAACCAAAAATCAGTGAGGATAGGAAATGCTAAATAACTCTTCTGGGCTGCATGCAAACAGTTTATATCGTTGTAAATATGTTCCGTGATTCTATTTTCTGTTTGTTGTGTTATGTTTTTGTTTCCCAATTTTCTGCAATTTACATATATGACTCAGTGATAACTTCCTACTTTATAACCCCCTTTGCTATGGTGTTTTTTACAAGGTCAAATCATGAACGTACTAGGCAAATGTAACGTTATTTCTCTAAATGTTAGAGGTTTAAGAAATCGCGTAAAAAGGAGAAGCATTTTCTGTTTTTTTAAAGATGAAAATTATGACGTATTTTTTCTACAAGAGACGTACTCTGAACCGAACGATGAAAATATTTGGAAGAGTGAATAGGGAGGTGCCATGTTCCTTTCACATGGATCAATACACAGTAGAGGTGTTTGTATCCTGTTGAATCCTTCATTGAATTGCATCGTTAGGAATTTTCACAAGGACCAAATTGGAAGAATCATCTCAATTGACTTGAATTTCAATGCAAAGAATCTCTTTTTGTGCAATGTGTATGCCCCAAATGACCTGCGACGACAGCAAGAATTTATACATAGTTTAAATACATATTTGATGTTTAACACAGATGTTGAAAATCTTATAATAGGAGGTGATTGGAAAATTTCACTGCATGCTATTCACAAAAAGGGCGGAAACCCTTGGAAACCAACTGTCTCTAGGGACCTGTTGATGACCATGATGAAGGAATTCGATTTAGTCGATGCTTATAGAGAGAAAAATCCAACAAATAAAAGCTATACCTACGAATCAAAAGCGCTTAAACTTGTTCGCGCATTGACTTCTTTCTAATACCGCAACATCACATCAGTTGGGTTGAACAAATAGAAACTGTGGTTTCTAACGCCCCAGACCATAAGGCAGTAAAACTCAAATTGAATAGCTCCAACAATAAAAGAGGCCCAGGATTATGGAAATTTAACAACTCTCTCTTGGATGACGAAGATTATGTAACTTTAATTAGTTAACAATTATTCGCCGAAGGCAAAGTGATTATCGGTGAATATTCACCGAGACGAAGTCGAGGTGAATATTCACCGATAATCACTGAGCCTGAGGCGAATAATTGTTTTCGTATAAATACACAAGTGATTATTTCAAAAAAGAGAAAAAAAAAACATTTCAACGCGAAAATCATCTTCACTTACAGTGGCAAAACGACTACTGGCAGCCATTTTGTCCGTCGAGGTGATTATCGGCTGATAATCCGAGATAGCGTGCCAATGAGAGCGCGCGATTTTGTATAATCACCTGTGTATTTATACTAAAGAAAATTATTCTTCTATATGTGAAAAATATTCTGGACAAGAAGATAAAAGGCTTAAATGGGAATTAGTCAAGATGGAGCTGAGAGGTTTGACAATCCCTTATGCAAAAAATAAAGCAAAAAACATTCGTAGAAAAGACAGAGATTTCCATAAGAGACTGAACGATCTAGACCAACTCATTTCTAGCGGTAGCGGTGCCGACAGCCATCGAGCAAACCGCTTAGAAGCTGAACATAACCAGTTGGAACAGGAACTTTGTCTCATCTATGAAAACAGAGGAAAGGGCTCAATTGTTCGCTCTAAAACAAGATGGATTGAACAGGGTGAGAAACCGACTAAATATTTCTTCAACCTAGAGAAACGAAATTACAGTCATAAAACAATAAAGGAGTTGAAGCATCCGGAGGGTAAGTCAGTGACCAAAGAAAAAGAAATACTTGGGAAAATTGAGATATTTTATAAAGAGCTCTATACTTCTACCACTAGCTTTGAAAATGCGCAATTCATAAGTTTTACTGAAAACTTAGAATTACCTAGACTCGAAGATTCGGTGAGTAGCAAGTTAGAAGGAGATACCACTCTCAAGGAGAGTAAAGACATTTTATCCTCATTCAACAGAGATAAATCACCAGGAGAGGATGGATTTACTTGGGAATTTTACACCTGTTTTTTTTTTATTTATTGGGTAAGGATCTGGTTGACAGTTTCAACGCTTCGTACAGAGTGGGTGAAATGGCACCCTCTCAACGGAGAGGCGTAATTACACTTACACCCAAAGAGGACTCCGACCTCTCCTCACTTGCTAATTGGCGCCCAATAACGCTATTAAACGTAGACTACAAAATTGCATCAAAAGCTATTACCAAGAGACCGGAGAAAGTCTTCACCCTACTAATTAACCCTGACCAAACAGGTTTCATAAAAGGTAGATACATCGGTCAAAACATCAGGCTAATTAATGACATTCTTGAACGAAAAAAGCTCCGCAACATTCCAGGTATACTTTTACAGCTGGTTTTTCGAAAGGCTTTCGACACAATTGAATGGAAATTTATACAAAGAACCATTGAGCATCTTAATTTTGGTGAAAGCATTCAACGCTGGATTTCCGTATTTTATGTTAACACAGAGAGTGCAGTCCTAAATAATGGTTTCTGCACAAATTATTTTCGCTTGTCAAGAGGAGTGAGACAAGGCTGTCCTCTGTCTCCGTGTCTATTCATCTTGGCCGCGGAATTACTAGCGTGCAAAATCAGGCAAGATAAAGAAATCCGGGGTATAAAATTTTTCGGTAAGGAATTAAACCTAGGCCAATTTGCTGATGATACCACGCTTCTTAACAGTAACTGTAACTCGATTAACAAGGCGATTGCTTTATTGGAAAATTTTGGCGATATTTCCAGCCTGAAATTGAACCCTTCGAAAACTAAAGCTTTGTGGCTGGGACCGTGGAGACATAGACAAGACAAACCCTTTGAATTTTAATGGCCAGAAAAACCAATTCGTGTGCTGGGCACTTTTATCTCTTACAATGAGAAAGAAAATGAAAAATACAACTTTACGTTAAAATTGCAAAAATTGAGCACCATCCTCGACATATGGAATTGTCGGAGTCTTACACTATTTGGAAGGTGCCTAATAGCTAAAAGCCTTGGTATCTCTCAACTGATACACTCTATATCCAGCCTTGATGTTCCTCTTGAATATCTTAACGCTGTAAATTCGGCCATATTTAAATTCATTTGGAAAAATAAAAAGGACAAAATTAAGCGTAAAGAGATGTTTTTAGATTACGACCAAGGAGGTCTACGAGCACCAAGTATATATGTTTTATCAAAATCATTAAAGTTAGCTTGGATCTCCAGACTGTTAGCTGATGAACATAAAGGTGATGAATCTTGGAAGGCGATTCCTAACTATGTTTTCGAAAGATACGGGGGCCTAAACTTCATATTACGATGTAATTATGACAAGAAATTTCTAGATCAGATTGGGCTACCTCAGTTCTATAAATTGATTCTCCTGTTTTTCTTGGAACTGAAAGAATCTTTTCCTAATCAGTCCGGCCAAGAGCAAATTTTATTTAACAACAAAGATATTTTAATCTACGGTCAAAGTATTTTTTACAGGAACTGGTACGATCGTGGCGTCTATCTGGTACATGATCTTCTCAAAACAGATGGGAATTTTCTTTCTTACTCAGAATTCATCCAAAAATATGATCTTAGATGCAACTACTTTCAAGTAGTTTCAGCTATTCCTAGACACTTTGTAGAAAGTGCGAGGGCTAACCCCACGGACAGATCAGATCTGCTGTTAAATAGCATGTTTCAGTTTTCCCCAGAGATCTCTTTAAATTTAACCAAAATGAAAAATAGAGACTATTATTGGCTTCTCATAAATAAAGAACCAATTGAGCTGAAGGCTATTTCTAAATGGGAAAGAGACCTACAAATTGATCAAGCATCTTTACAAACTTTTTTGCCGCGTGAAATGTGTTTGTAAAGATAACAAACGTAGGGAATTTTATTTCAAACTTTTACATAGAATAGTAGTCACTAAGAAGGAGCTATTCCTCTTTGGAAAGGCGGAGGACGCAAAGTGTCCATATTGTAAAATGAATTTAATGATTCCATAATTCACACTTTCCATAGCTGTAATTAGGGCCAATTATTGTTTTTAGAGGTAATAAAATGGTTCAACAAAGAAAATGTCACCTCCGTCAGTCTTTCACCAACTGAATTAATTTTTGGCATAAAGGTTGACACTTCACGCAAGGAATCAAACATTATCAGAAAGTTAAACCTCACCTTTTTATATGCCAATTATTATTTGTAGAATCAGAAATTAATGCATGGCGAGATATCAGTAAATGAATTTATTGTTAAACTTAAGCATAAATATATTTTTGAAAAACTTTCTGAGTAGCCGAAGCAACGATGTTAATAGGAATGAAAGGCACTAGTTACAGAGTGAACAGTTATACATATCAACTTAGTTATTTATCTTCCCCTTTTATCTATCTTTCTCTACCTCCCTTTTTTTTGTTTTCCTTCTTCCTTCTACCGTTGATGTTCTTTTGTACAATCCAATTCTAGCGTAATCTTATCCGTGTTTTTTAGCTGCAATTAATATTTGCATGAATTTAAAGCCGATGTTTAGTGTAACTCTTAAACAACTTTTGTATAGTTAATAGCCGTGTAAATAGGAGGATAAAGTAGGAGTTATAGTCCTAGTTAAAGGTAGATGTTAATTTCATTTTTTGTTTTTTTTTCAATGAAAAATTCAGGAATTCAACGGGTTTTTTTTTTGGTATTGCAAGGATGTAAATGATTTAGTGTAAATTGAGTATTGTAATGTGAGTGGTGTAAATAATGTAGTTTTGTAAAGTAAGCAAAAAAAAAATTAAAGAAAAACAAAAAACAAAAAAAAAAGAATGGAGAGAATCTGCTGCACGATATAAATGCAGGCTCAGGGTTACGGGAAGGGCGACGGCAA
>NC_090871.1:60701374-60733874 GCF_036669935.1 Montipora foliosa
TTTTTATTGGGCGAACGGGTTTTCAGTTCTTACGAAATGACGAGATCATTTCCTTTCGAAGCACAGCGTCAGCGTCTTATCCCGGATTCCGTAGCATGAAGTGACTGAGAGTGTCGTTACTTCCCTTCTGGATCGATGGGATGCTAGTCCATCACAGGATTACCCCCGAGAAGTAAATGTTTCTGGTATTCATTTATACACCTGGGTAGAGAAAGACATTGTGGAGTAAAGCTTCTTGTCAAAGAAAACAACACGACGACAGCGCTAGGCCTCGAGCCAGCGACCCTGACATCAGGGGCGCTTACCATTTATTTGCACGGAAAATCCGGTTGGAATGAAACTCTCAGCTACCCTGAGATCGGGAATCTGGGGCGCTAACCACTGGGCAACCATGTCTCCACGGAGTGTTCATAGCTATTTCAAAGCAATCACGGAGTTCATGGAAAGGGATGCGACTGTGATAGGCAAACTGAGAGAAAAGATACGTGGGGACGAGACCACAAAGCGAATTCTAACGAGGGACTCAGCATCAGCTTCATAATCGGGAAAAGATCACGAATGCTGCTGCTTAACAATTATCAATTATTGGCCAAGGTTGAGGAAAATATCATGATTTGTGAGTGGAAAGCAGATAAAATGAACGATATTTTGCGATAACCGAGTTTAATATAATTACTTTATCATTTGATGACTGAGTTTGTTTTTCACAATTCCCAACGATTAAACCACTTATTTGTAGGCAGTTATTTGCAGGTCACATGGTGGGCTCACGGCCAATGAAAAGGAAGGAAAACATACATCGAATGTAGGACCCCATGATTAGGAGCGAGCAACTCCCATATATTCCTGTCACGGCGTTTTCAAAGACCGATTTATTTTTAGATTGAATTTCCCGCGAATGAGACTCCCGTAGGAGCCCGATGACCAATCACAGGGAACTAACTTAACGTCATAGCGTCACCGAACCAGAACTGGCTTTGTTGTTTTCCGGCAAAAGTAGTACAAAAATAGATTGGTCTGTAAAAATGCCGTGACATAGGCTTAGTATATGAGTTGCTCGTTCTACTCACGGGCTCCTGCGAATGATAATTTTTCGATATATTAAGATTCAGCTTGAAAGAGAAGTTTAGAGGACAAATACAAAGGGAAGTGGATGATATGTAAATGATTTCACATTCATTGCAACGTATTTCTATTGTTTTTGTTCTCACTGCCTCACTATCAGGCTAAATATTTGATATTTCGAAAATGGCCTATGAACTATTTTCTCAGATCCCATAATACACCTTGTTTAACCCCCTCGCCCCTCCCCCTCAAAAACAAAAAAAACTAAATTGCATAATCATTGTTTGCAATTTCTCCTGGGACATGAAGACGTCCCAAGAGAAATAAAACAATTCCTAAAGAATTTTTTTATTTTATTATTATTATTTTTTGGGGGGAGGGGGGGGTAAACAAGGTGTATTGTGGGATTTGAGAAAGTAGAGAATTATTCGCCGAATTATTCCAATTTCGGTGAATAATTACCGAGAGGAAATGGAGGTTTTCATTCACCGATATTCACCGAGACTGAGGTTAATAATTGTTTTAGTATAATTACATAGGTGATTGATTATTTGAAAAAGATGCGTTTTCTTTAAAACAATTGATGTCTTCGTCTGCCACCTCGACAAAGTGGTTTCTGGCCATTTTGGAAAAACTGCTTAGGTGCTAGCATTTCTCATTACACTCTAATCAGTTAAGTCTGTTGAAATATAAAGTGGTACACGGCCAAGGTTGTAAAAACGTAATCCTTCCTTGTACTTATACAGGAAAGCAACGAGTAAAATCGACCCGAGCGCCGTTTAAGCCCCGGAGTATGCATAAGCCGGATTCCGTTAGGGATTCTTAGCCCTTCACCGATCCTAGTGCTTGTTTCTGCACCACCGAGACCACAAAACGTCGTTAAAGAAGCCCTTGGAAGTTTCAGTAAGAGCTTAATGTATAAATGTATACCTCAACACCGCTTCCTAAAAAAGCGGAAACTCAAGGCGCTAACTTGAAGGCATTGTCTCTTCCAGAGTCAGAGAAATGGGGACCAAAGGACATCTTACTGTAGAATATTCTTGTAAAACAATCCATAAAGAATTGGTAATGGGTAAATCACAATTACTTTCCAAATCGTGTAGGTAAATTGACGTTTCTTCTAAGTCGCAACATACATGATCGCATCCTCCTGGTGGCTACTTAACTTTTAGGTACCGAAAATCTCACAATCTTTTTTAATATCCTCCATATTTCTCACCATTAATCTGACTTGTGCTTACGTGGACAACGCGCAAGTACTTTGCGTGTTCCCTGCGTGTAGGTTCTGGAGATTTATGAGCTTAACTCTGATTGGCTAAGAATTAACGTCACAGAAATCGTTTTGCAGCTCGAGGTCGCAGCCGCTATTTTTCGGGGTAGAGCAACGACCGCTGGAAATACGTGTGCGTTTGCAGGCTATGGCTGGCCAAACGCACGCAACATTTTCAATTTTTTTAACGCAACATGTCAATGTTTATACGCTCAGGGCTCATGGCGCGCAATAAGTTGACCTAGCGCGCATGACCTAGTGCAACAATGTTGCGTAAACGTGGCCAAATAAGTACAACATCATGCAACATCAAAAATGTTTCACTAAAAAATTAAACGTTTTCAAGTTTGATCCAACATCATCTTACATGTTGCAACATCGCAACATATCGCAACAGGGTGACCAAACGTACGCAACATGCTGCGCCCAACAATGTTGCAAGATCTTGCGTTGAAATGTTGCGAGCCTTTGGCCAGGCCTTTAAACATTGTTTTTGTTTTCTCTTGGGACCATTCTAAGTCCCAAGAGAAACTGGAAAAAATTATTGTGCAAAATTTGGGAGGACAAAGAAAGAGTATTATGGTCTTTTCCGAAGTGTCCTAGTTGGGCGTCTTGCTCAAATTTCGTGTTTTTGCAAATCCTAAATTGGTGGGCTGTGAAGTATATTTTCGCGAAAAAAAAATTCTGAAAAATTGAATTTAAAACCGCTAAAATCGCTTTTCATTGTTACCCGCTATAATCTGCTCGCGAAAAATTAATGATTGACATATTATGTCAACCACGCGTGAAAGGACTGGGTGTCAATTGACACCCTTCACGCGCGATCTGCTACGTTAGCACGTGCCCGAGCACTGATTGGCTCAGCATACTTGGCTTTCTAGACTTTTGAAAAGTCCTTCGTCTAGATACGCGCGGAACGAAGGACTTTTCATACTTGATTGGCGCCAATTTAGCGACCCAAAAACGGATCGCTGAGCTAGGCCAATTAGAGTAGTCCTCGTGGACCCCAGGGGATAGAGTTGTCAATCAAAATTTGTCACACGCAGTGAAGCGTGATTTTCAAACACGCTACTAAGGCCGCCGGATATTCCAAATTACGCGACCATCGGAGGAAAATAATTGAAGAATATGTGTCTTGCATAGATCTGTTTGTGTCTTCTCCAACCGGAGCTGGGAAAAGTCTGACCTTTGAACTAGTCCCGTACGCTGTTGGTCGTTTACTTGGAGCGGGTGGCAATGCTATCATCTTTGTAATTCTTCCACTGATTTCACTCACGAAAGATTTGGTTTCCAGCCGGTCGCTATTTAGGAGACAACACATTTAAAATCTTAAGTATAAACGGGTGTCTGGAAGTCCCGAGGCGATTCTCAACGACTATCAACACATTTTTCGTCGAATGGAACAAAAAATTTTAAAATGCATGTGTAATCATCGACGAGAGTCATTGCATCGCTAAATGGTAAGCTTAAGTTTCACTAAGATGTATCTTTTAAGGCCGGCACACACGAGGGAGCTTGCTCCTGAAACACGCTCCCGACACATGCTCCCGGGTAAGTACCCCAACCAGTACACACGAAGGACACGACGGGGGAGCTGAATGATGAAACAACCCGATTGGGGCATGGGAACTGTTGTGGAAGAAAAAAATAAGCCAATTTGATTGGCCAACTGGAGACACGTCATGTCACGGCAAGCAAATTTCAGTACACACGAGGGAGCTTGCTCCTGAAACAGACGCGTGCAACAGATTTGCCCTGGAGCTTGCTCCCTCATATCAAACCAGTTTGATATGAGGGAGCAAAACTAGGGAGCAAAAGTTTTGCTGCGCAACATATTTTTTCAGTAGAAATCGTTGGTGCAGACGAGGGAGCTTTGCTCCGGGAGCGTGTTGCAGGAGCGTGCTGCGGGAGCAAGCTCCCTCGTGTGTACCGGCCTTTAATCCCGGTCTAGTACGTCTCCTACACCTGAAGCGTACCTGATCTTTTATGAGTGAAATCAATTGACTTTCTTGACGATTCGAAGCTTTCCCTTACTTGCTAATCTTTCGAATATATTAGTCTTTCGTTTCTATCAGCACAAATCACGGCACAAGTGTGGTCCAGAAAATACCACTGGAGATCTCCTTTCCAAGCGGCGACTCGAGATTTAAAAAAAGCTTTCGTTTTATTTCATCTTTGTTTCTGATACCTTTAGCACAAAGTTAGCAAATTTCCTCTTTCGATTTCTGTCGGGTCTTTGTAGAGCAGCTGATACGGTCCGTTCTCGATAAGGGTAGACATCTTAGTATGGTAAGTGTCGGTATCCATGACTACGCTGGCGCGCCCTTTGTCCGATGGACTCGTCCTCTTTTAAGCGTTTAAGGGCGTCTTGCATTTCCTTCGTGATGTTGGGCTCTGGTAGTTCTGCCTGTTGAAGGATATTATTAACGCTCTCCTGACAGTGTCTGCTTGTTCGGAGTCGAGTTGTCTGGTGGCTGATTCGACGTTGGCGATAATCTCCGTGGCAGCAACGTACGCAGGAGTTACGGCAAAGTTCAGTCCTTTCTTCAGCAGGGCTATCTCGGCATCGTCGAGGGACCTAGAAGATAAATTAATAACCCAGTTAGCTTTGTCAACATACCAATTGGTGAGGTAGTCTTTGGTGGTGTCAAACTCGTTGGGTGTTGGTCTTGATCTGTTCTATTAACCTATTGGCGTCGTTTGTCGAGAAAGCGGCTGTTATACTCTGTGCTGTGGATTCTGCTTTCCTTCTTCTCGGCGAGACTGGAAGACCTATGCAAGATAGAATCATAGAACGTGAGCGAAACATCCGACTTGCCCCTACCCAGACCTCCGCCGTTTCCAAACACGCAAACATTAGCGGACGCAACCCGCTTTGGAACGAAGTAAAGTTTATTGATCGTGATCCTCATTGGTACACACGCAGGGTCAAAGAGGCAATTCACATAAGACTTTACCCTAACAACATCAACAGGGATGGTCGAATAGAAATTCCGAAAGCATGGATGCCCACGATCAAGAAACACAACAACAGGAGAACCGTACGACAGCGGACCGAAGGAACAATACACCGAAACAGCGGGGATCGAAATGCCCCAATCACAGCTGCTGAAAACCAACCAATTACACCCCTCCCTCGGGTGTTGGGCAAACTGCTAGAACAAAAATCTCACGTATATGTCTTCAAAATGGCAGTATACAGCCAATAGTGTTTCTACTCAGGTAACAAGAAGTCACGATCATGTTGACTTAAAAAGGCAGACTTTCAATAAATTATTCAAGTTCAATTTCGAAAACAACATTTTACTTCTTGTACATGGCTGTGGTTTCCTTGTATTGCTTATCAACGTCAACTGAAAAAAAAAACTAGAATGATTTGTCATTTTTAAAACTGTTGCTGTTTTTTGTGCACAGTCCCAACTGCAAATTAGAAAATTGTTTCATGTGTTTATAAAAAAGCCTCACTTAATATATCAAAGTAACACATTTGAGGATATCAGCTACAGGAGGAACTATTGTAAGAGCAACACAAAAAACAGATTGGATCAAAACACCAGGCCTGTTATCACAAGATGGAATGTTGAAAATGAAATCATCAAAAACGAAGATCACAAACATAGAAAACAAAGACCTTCCAGAGAAAATGATTTTCATGCACCCAACAGTAAAGAACAAAACACACCATTCCTACTATTTCCCTCTTGTTTACAATGGCTACTGAGTCTTTTCAGGTGAATTTTCATAGGGACATTATCTTCCACATACTAGCCTACAAATTATCACAAGTCTGTAGTTTTCAAAGAAATTTCTGTTATTGGATTGACAAGCGATCCTTCAAATTTGAGCTAAATATTTTTATGTCTGAGTGATTTTGCAATAGTCACTGACTAGCCTTTCATGACAAGTTTCAGTTGCGCTCAATTTTCGTAATCTAACAACTTTTCAGCAATGTGTTATCGACATTTTCTGACATAACAGCAAGGTCAGCATGACTATCATCATCATCGTTATCATTATTGCCGGTAAACTACAGTAACTTCCTGTTTAAAAAAGCACATTGATCACTTCACTTTTGTGCATCTTCAACTTGTGAGCCAGCCACATTGAGTAGTTTATCACAGGAAAAAAGAAGCAGAACAAAATTGGACAGATAGTTAGCAATACTCATTAAGGAAATGTTAGTTTCACAGTCTTCCCGAGCGCGATCAAGCGGCTGAATATAAAAGATGTCCACGATCGAGACTAAGTGTTTTGAATTCGCTTACGTTGGCATTGGCTTTGCCTTATCGCCTGGAAATTTGACGAGGAAAAAGCGCTAGCCGTAAGTTTATATTCTTGAAGTTATATACTTTTTTGCTCCTAGTGACAGAAGTTTGTACTTTTCTCATGTAAACGCTTATGAAATTCTTGAAACAGTCGCTGGGAACGAGGAAATCTACGAAATCTTCCAGTTTACAGCGAACGAGCAACCGGTCGAGGTTAAGGATCGATTGAAAGCGACAAATATTCCATTGAAAGCAAACAGCCCGCCAAGTAAGCAGAAAGCCCGACAAAATGCTGGACTTCCAGATGACTGAGTCCGCCACAATTTCCCAATGGTAATTCTCCATTAAATTTATTTCCTTTATGATTTTAGTCTCTTCTCTTCCTCAAGCTTACAGCCTTCGAGGAGTAGTTCTTTATTCAAGCATTTCCTTCCTTTATCATTTTAGACTTTTCTGTTCCTCTGGCTTACAGGCCGCACACCCGAACCTTAGAGGTGAACTTATCTACTTAAGCACTTTTTTTCCTTTATAATTTTAGTCTCTTCTCTTCCTCTGGCTTACAGGCGGCACACGCGAGCCTTGGAGGAGAAGTTATCTATTTACGCAGTTTTCTTCTTTATCATTTTAGTCTCTTCTCTTCCTCTGGCTTACAGGCGGCACGCCCAAGCCTTGGAGGTAAAGTAATCTATTTAAGCAGTTTTCAAGTGAAGCTCTGATCCTCGCAGTTGTGAACGCATCTTTTGCAATTACCTAGAGAAGCCTGAAAAATTCATGACTTCAACGGGGTTTGAACCCGTGACCTCGCAATACCGGTGCAATGCTCTAACCAACTGAGCTATGAAGCCACTGACGTTGGGAGCTGGTCATTTGTGGGTTCTAATGTTCCCGTGAGGAATGAATAAATAATGAAATGATATATGAAGTGGATCATATGTGAGTGCTGAGTGCGGATATGAATTCAAGTGAAGCTCTGATCCTCGCAGTTGTGAACGCAACTTTGCAACGGGTTCAAACCCCGTTGAAGTCCCGAATTTTTCAGGCTTCTCTACGCAATTGCAAAAGTTGCGTTTACAACTGCGAGGATCAGAGCTTCGCTTGAATTCATATCCGCAGTTCATATATGATCCATTTCACATATCATTTCATCATTAAGCAGTTTTCTCAATTATCATTTTAGTCTCTCCGCCTCTTCTGGCTTACAGGCGGCACACCCGAGCCTTGGAGGTGAAGTTATCTATTTATGCATGCATTTTTTTTGTTATCATTTTAGCCTCTTCTCTTCCTCTGGCGTACAAGCGGCACACCCGAGCCTTGGAGGTGAAGTTATCTATTTAAGCGTTTTTTTTCCTGTTTTTGTGTGGCTTACACGAAGTGTAAACCACTCAATGCCATGGCCCAAGATATTTATTCCTGGATTTGTCACGGTGAACAGAATGGCTGTCACGTGGTTTACTATCGTCGAAGACAGGCCTCAGTCTACGCTCGGCTAAGCTACGTAAACTTCTAAGCTTCAGAAAGCGGCCATTTTGTGGGTGTAACACAGTGCGTTGTCGAAGATCGTTTTTTATCTAGTTATTCGTTCTTCTTTGCTGCTTGGATTTTACACGCCGGCTTTTCTACAGTCGGCCTGTCTTCTAAGTTCGGATTACAGCGAGGAGTTGTGCTCTCACAGGGCAACATTTCAATTCACGGTCTGGACCTTTGGTACAGGTTGCGTCACATGAAAACTTACGAGTCATTATTGACTCTCGCAAGCCAACATTTAACGGCTTCAATCTGCTCAGCAGACCTGCTTGAATATCTGAAAATTTCTGAAAGTATTTGAAAGGCTCTGAAGTTACTTGAAAGCAAAAGAGACTCTCCTGTGCTTGTGTTGTCATTGCTCAATGTTGTTGTTGAATCGAATTGGACGAATCATCCACACACAGTTGACAAGAGTCTGCTAGCCCACGATTTCGTCAGAAGTAAGTAACATGGGAATCTCTGTTGAACAATACCGATCAAGAATCGGCTCTCATGACAATTTTCTTAAAACAAAAGATGCTTTGTCGCGTTTCAATAATGATGCTTTACATGAATGTCTTTTATTTACCAACATTGAAACAAATTGTTGGACAATACAAAATATGGAATGAAGTAGTGTTTTGGTTTACCCAATTTGTGTACTACACTTGCTCACAATGTTTGTTTTGGACCATTTTGTACAGTAGATTAGCACTTTGCATGTCAAGTTCATCTATTCATTTTATGTTTCCATATAGCTTGAACTTGGTAAACACACTGACTTAAAATTACAAGGTCCATAATAAGAAAACTTCAAAGATTCTGGTATTTAAAGTCATACGATACCATCATGAACTTCCCTGTAAATTGAATTCTGTTGAACTTTTTCTTAAAACCTCCAGGTAAAATTGTTAATCTTATTGGGTTAAAAATTATTAGCAATGTTAATAAGCACTACTCAACATATGATTTATTAAAATATTGCTTGTGTTCAGATATTGTTATGCATCTATCTTTTTTTCCCAAATTCTTCCACTTGCCACCCCATAGCCACTTCCATCAACTAAATTTTTCTGTGTTTTTTTATTGAAAATTTAGCATTATGATACTTCACATGCATATATTGTCAAAAATTAGTCGTACATTCAAACCAAATCAAGCTCCCAATGTGGCTTCTAGCAAAGGTTACATCATTTCCTGTATGTCCCAGCCCTTCTGCAAAGTTTTGTGCTCTTGCGCTGGTACACAAAATGCCAAAAATATTCATACGAAATGCTTCCCTGGAGTTGATTTCACAACATTTGCCCTGGACAAACTCAGAACTCAATTCCACTTGGTTACGTAAACAAAATCATGACTGTATCTATCAGCCGCCTATAGGACATGATGCTGACATTTTTTCAGTTCCTCAAATCCTCAGGTTACATGCGCAACCTCTGTTGTCAAAATGACACCTCCATAAAACTTTACCCAATAACCCTCATCTTGAAAATAAGCATTTCAGGACGGATGTATGTCAATTATCTTATTTTATTGATTGAGAGGAACAATATTGAAAACTAACCGTAATCAGATATTAGCTCTACTAATAGAAACTCAATGACAAAACAGATCCTTTTAATTTGTCACCTCCCCCATCAAAGCAGCTCAATTTCGTAAGCCACACATGTACGCATTGCGGACCTATTTTTATTTAGCCTGTTATCTTTCTGAAGTTATCTATTTAAGCACTTTTTTCCGTTGTCATTTTAGCCTCTTCTCTTTCTCTGGCTTACAGGCGGGACACCCGAGTTATCTATTTAAGCAGTTTTCTTGTTTATCATTTTAGTCTCTTCTCTTTTTCTGACTTACAGGCGGCACACCCGAGCCTTGGAGGTGAAGTTATCTATTGAAGTTTTTTTTTCGATAGGTCTTTTCTACGGGTGGCAGGTGGCGGGTGGTGAGTGGCGAGTGGCGGGTTGCGGGTGGCTAGTGGCGAGTGGCGAGTGGCGAGTGGCGAGTGGCGAGTGGCGAGTGTCGGGTGGCGGGTGGCGGGTAACGACCAATTCAATTTAATATTCAACTCTATAGCAAGCTCTATTTTCTTTAAACACTAACAAAACCATAGATAGCAACACCTGGAAATTTCTGCAATAATAATACAAACAAATCTAAGAAACAGTGAGAAACAACGGAAGCGTCTAAAGGGAAAGTGCTAGCAGTGAAAACAACCGCTTCAAAAACTTATCCGGGCGGGATTTGGAAAAATACTGAAAGTAAACAATCAAACAAGGATGTGTATCAATTTAAAAACCGACATTTAAGGCCGATGTCCTTTAATTACAGTCTCTTTTTTAATTTCGGCAACTGCACGTCGCTGTCTCTTCGGCGAGTCCTTCAAAATAACTCGTAAAATCCCGGACGTTTTAAAGGCTGCAATAAAGAAAGTATTTCCTTGACACCTCAGCCAAAAATTTTGAGCTGGACGGCTTACGTGTGGTATTTTGACAGACTTATTTTGTCACTCTCAGATATTTACTTAAACGTGTAACACACGTGTAAAAATAAATTTTTAGTCTGCACCTGCATGGTTGAAAACGAGCAATTTGATCATTGCACGTAAAAAAAGTAGAGTTTCTACAGAGCTTTTCGGGGAAATTATATTGCCAGATAATTAATATTTTTGGAGCTGAAAGTTTGCTTGCCTGTCAAGGCGATGGCATAAATTGTTTTCAAGACAGCCGGGAATGTTACAGTACGTTTAAAATTTCTGGTTGTGTGAGTAAAACCCTTTCAGATTTGTTTATTATACTATTATTGCAGACACTTTAAGGTATTGCTACCGAGGGTTTTGTTAGTGTTTAAAGAAAACAGAGCTTGCTATGGAGTTCAATATTAAATTGAATTGGTCATTACCCGCAACCCGCAACCCGCCACCCGCCACCAGGCACCCGTCACCCGCCACCCGCCACCCGCCACCCGCCACCCGTAGAAAAGACCTGCCGTATTTTTTACCATTATCATTTAAGCCTCTTCTCTTCCTCAGGCTTAAATGCGGCACACCCGAGCCTTAAAGGTAAAGTTATCTATTTAAGCATTTTTTCCGTTCTCGTTTTAGCCTCTTCTCTTCTTCAGGCTTACAAGCGGCACACCTGAGCCTTAAAGGTAAAGTTAGGGTTATTTAAGCAGTTTTCTTCTTTATCATTTTAGTCTCCTTTCTTCATCTGGCTTGTAGGCAGCACACCTTAGCCTTGGAGGTGACTTTTTCTATTCAAGTAGTTTTCTACTTTATCATTTTAGTTTCTTCTCTTCCTCTGGCTTATAGGCGGCACACCCGAGCCTTAGAGGTGACTTTTGGAATTAAGCACTTTTTTCCGTTATCATTTAAGCTTCTTCTCTTCCTCAGGCTTACAGGCGGCACACCTAAGCCTTGGAGGTGAAGTTATCTATTTAATTAAGCAGTTTTCTTTTTTATAAGTTTAGTTTCTTCTCTTCCTCTGGCTTATAGGCGGCACACCCGAGCCTTAGAGGTGACTTTTGCTATTTAAATAGTTTCTTCTTTATAATTTTAGTTTCTTCTCTTCTTCTGATTTACAGGCGGGAGTAATTAGCCCAGGGTGTTCTCTAGGTTTTCGAATTTTCTTCCCGCGATTTTTTCAGTCCGTGGACAATAAGTTGTGAAAGTGATTGGAAAACGTCGAATAACCTAGTCAAATTATCGACAAAATGTATTTTTCATAATAGGCCACTTGCACTAAGAGGTCATGTGACATCGTTTTTTTGAAAATGAAAGTTACATGATTTTGCCTTCGAAACACTATTAGTGGGTCATCTCTTAAACAAAATAATAGTGATTTGGCTTTTCAAACCCGCACCATTTGCTTAAAATGAGAAAGTCCGTAACTGGTCACGTGACCAAAAGTTGATTTTTTAAAATTATGAATTACCGCTTTCTGACAGAAATTTTGCACTTGAACTTCAAGGAAAATCTTAAAAAGATGATGTGGTAACGTTTATGGCACATCCGAACTCAACTATCAAACATTTAACAAGATATAAGCAAAGAGTAGTTTTGGCCGCCATGTTGGAGGGCAAGAGTATGCCCTCCAACATGGCGGCCAAGACAAATCATGCTACTTTGTTGAAAAATCAAAGTACCATAAAATATCTCCCTTAAATGCGTTTCCTCTCAAATTTCGCGTGTAAGATAATTTTTATGTGTTCTGTCAATTTTTGGCAACAGCAAGATTACAACTCACTGTTTAAGGGAAGCATTGGTCACGTGACCTCTTAGTGCAAGTGGCCTATAGTCCCAGAGAGTCGCGTGTGCTAGAACTAAACTATGACTATCATTCAAAGCGAATTATTTGAATCGTCGAGGTTCAGTTCGAGTTGACAAGACTTTATATTTTGTAAAAATCACGTTCCAATTTTTAAGTAAATTTTGGCTGACCACGTTTTTATACATAATCGAAAATAGATGGAAAGAGATCTTACATGATCTTTTTTAGAACTTGTACCGAGCATGCAAGTTTTGATTCGCAATTGGTCGAAAACAATCGTTGGATAAAAGTTCCTCTTTTAAATGACAGTGATACAAGTTATTGTTACATGGGAAAACTCGCTGAAGTGCAAAAGTTTCTTTTTATGAACTTATCGACTTTGCCCCCAAAAAAATGTTTACAGTAAAGTTCGTTTCTGTCGATGTTTTTTTTAATCGACATAGCTTGCCGTTTTTTGCGACTTTGCTCATCATATGGCGGCAATTTGGCATCCTTTTGTTAATGGGATTAAAGTCAGAGAAAATGTGATTGCTCATTAAATTAAGGCTCGATGACCACAAAAATACATGATTCAACGTGTTTTACTTAAAAATTACTTGCCATCGAAAACAAAACAATTTATTCCTAGTGCGGCAAAAGCCAACCACTAGTGACTTTACGATCTACGACGGCGACGTCAACGATAACGTCAACTCAAAATATAACTTTGCACTATCGTACGTTTCTCGCGGTTAGACCATCTCGTTCGCGTCGTACAATGTGGGCGAATTATCCTAAAAGTAAATTGGTACTAGCGGTTGAAGAGTGAAAATAGAGAATTATAGATTCACATTTGTGAGCTTGCGTTATCAAAAGTCCTCAAATTTGGTGATTTCACGTCGTTGTTGAGCAGGGTACCGCACGACTTTGTGCTAAAATGCGTGCCGCACGTGCCGCATGATTATTTTTCCTCATTTAACCAATGATATTGTTGTTTCGTGGCGCTCTCGTTGACGACCGCGTCGTAGATCGTAAATTCCCTACTTAAATTTAGAGAACGCGGCGTTTAACGCCGTCTTGGGTCTGAAAATCCGGCTTGCGGCTTGTTATGGTGACAGTTGCGATCCACAACATCCCGGGATAGAGTCTAAAAGTATTCACGGTGACCACGAGTGACCATGAGTAACCACGAGTGACCACGAGTAACCACGAGTAACCACGAGTGACCACGAGTGACCACGAGTGACCACGAGTGACCATGACTCATGGTCACTCGTCAGTGGTGAGTGAGTGAGTACTTTATTCTATCCTTGTTACGGTTAATGAACTGGAACAGTAACCTGTGACTCAAAAATGCAAAAGGAACTAAAACAAATATATCTATGTTAGATTTCTATATTTTTTGACAGCGAAAGCAAATATGTAAATATAATAAACAATCTGATTTTCTCTCCTCACAGTGCGGAGATCGCCTCCTCCTTCGGAGATCGGGCGACTTCGACGCGCAAGAAAAACTGCAAGCCGCCGGGGGAGGGGATTGTAAATACTTGTCGTATCAAAATAACATGTCTGGGAGATGAAGGGGAGCTCGAGCTCGCTGGATGAGATAAAGGTAACGTTACGATCATGTTGCGAAACAAGGAGATTTGAGAAAAAAATTGGCAAAAGACGCTAAAATTCTCCAACTGTGAGAAAGTATTCTGATGAGTATATAAAAGATCATATATTTGAACTGCGGAAAAAGATATGAATACATAATTGATCATGGCAGTTATACACAATGTATCTTTAGTACATGTTCAGTAAACTTTACTTGGTCCTAATAGGAGAATTTTGTTTTCATTTTAGGCAGCATCGTAAAATACCTTTCGTGATGCACAGAAAATGTTCGCACCTTCCTCCAAGCAATAATAAATTTAACGCATTGTTGTATAATGTATAGTTGCTTATTGATCACGAGTTTGTAGACGAAACAATTAGAAGAACAGGTGAAGACAGGTGGAAGCGTTTCCCCCGCAAACTAGGAGTGAAATTTAAGGAAGTCTGAACTGAATCATGATTATGGATTTTTAGCTCAGCGTCAATGCTTTAAAATTGGAATACAAATATGTCGTGACATTTCTATACCTTGACTTATCAGTTGAATTCCAACATAGCAATTCACTCTTGTTGATTCCTCAGTTAGTGCATTTACCCAATTGAGTTCCTAGTATACAGCTTTTCATAGCTACACGTCAAACATTCCAGAGTTTTAAAAAGAAGCTGGCAACAGTTTCCAGCACTTTTCCAAGTACCAATGTTTATCGCGTTATAGTATAACGTTGGTGCAAACGCTCAGCCATTGGTAGACCAATTATGAATCGAAAGTAATGCAAATGAGTATATGAAAGATCGTATAAAAGATGTAAAGACTACAATTTTGGCGGAAGTGAATGCCTAGTCTACATTATACACAGTATACACTGGTTATATACCAATCGATAGCTGAGTTAAAGAAGGTCAGAGAAAAACCTCAGCGACCGTACAACGTCAAAGGGCGCTGAGTAACCGATTCTATTCTAAATGCACAAAGCTATTCCACGCTACCTTGTAAACAAAAATATCCTTATATTTGTCCTCACCTCCACTGCATGCTTTTCATGTCGCTTTTTAAACAAATTTTGATTGTATGGCATTCGCGAAAGCAAGCGAGGTCGGCCAACAAAAACAGTATGACGCCTTAACTGACAGTGTATTCTAGCATATATAATACTAGTTGAATCCCATTCTCGGAGACCTGGCGGAAGTGGGTGAGGGCGAGCGGATATGGAACCGGGGTGGGGGTGGGGATGCACTCCCATATAAAAAGGACGGGGAAAAAATTATGACAGGAGACATTTGACAATTAACCAGATTTAATTTTGTCTAATTAAAACCCATAATTTGGTATCTCTTGGGGGTGAAAACAATTTCACGCCATGCCACCAAAAGACAGGGTCTTTTATATGGGAGCCCCCCACCCCCCCCTGAAAATTGAAGGCAAAAGAGAAGAACTCCATGGAACTGGCTGGGTCAGACAGGACAATCTTATTCACTTTCTTTCGCTAGTAGTAATAGGGCTGCACCCAATAACTTCGCAAGAAATACCCTTATGAACGACTGGGCTGACTGAAAGTGATTTGTAATGAGTCAAATGAGTCAATTTATAGGATAACTTGACTGTTTTCTTTCTTCAGTGGAGAAACGCAAGTGAAATGCGATTCTTAATTAAGCTGCAAACCTATTTCTAGGCTTGTAATGTGGCATGGCCATCTGTAATTAAACTCCTGTACAGCTTGAAAAATTCGTACTTTGACTTAACGATTCACTACAGAAAGGAAAGATAGAAATACAAAGTTAAGTTACCAGCAAGATACTTAAACTAACCTTCAGAAACGGCAAAAACCACGACTGGAATAAACTACTTACAAGATCTGTACGGCAACTTCTGGTACAGCAACTGACTTACAAAAGGAAATACAATGCTTTTATACGAAAGACTAATACCTAATGAAGCGACGAAATGAAGGGAACAGAACTTAAGTACATTGAATAGGCGCGATAACGAAGCAAATACAGACTAATTACTGCATCCGGAATTTAGGCAAATTTACAAATATGTCACGAACTCGAAGAAATACACGGTACAACTGTTGAGCGACGACAAATGACAGCAAATTACATAGAGCCAAAAAAATCAGTGCAAATGTAGCATACTTGAGGAAAAAAATTGATTTCTCGTGTCTACACCATCTTTGTATCACAAGCAAGTCGCCAGCGATACGTCCCCAGAAATACGTTAAACCAACGGACGAAGTAAAGTCACATTTTTTTTAACGAGAACATTCCTTGCCACTACAACAAAACAAAAGATTGAAGACGTGTTAAACCTGCCTGAAAGAAAGAAGAAAAACACCCGTGAATAGAATATCCACTGCAATACTAAAAAACCTATCGATGAGCGGCATGAAGTTAATAAAAGTCTATTTAAACAAGTGTATAATTCGCTTTTAACAAAAGATTCCATGTGGCAGAGGAGGATAGCCGATTTCCAGGGCAGTTCAGCTTCTATTAAACGCCTGGTTTATTAATAAGTTGAAACGGGTGAAATTTGACATTTTTGCAACAATTCTCGAACCAAGCAATAGCAAAAAACTGTTACAGTCGCACCCGTGAATGTACCATATCATGAGAAGAAATTAACGCTCGTGTTAAATCGAAGTTAATGCGGCTTAAGTTGACGTAAATTAAGCAAAGCTATGATCCTCGTAGTTATGGATAAAATTTTAGCAATTGCCTAGAGAAGCCTGAAAAATTCAGTACTTCAACGGGGTTTGAAACATGTCCTCGCGATACCGGTGCGATGCTCTAACCAACTGAGCTATGAAGCCACTGACGTTGGGAGCTGGTCATTTGTGGGTTCTAATGTTCCTGTGAGGAATGAATCAACGATGAAATGATACATGAAATGGATCATATATGAGCTGCGGATATGAAATCAAGTAGAGCTATGATCCTCGCGGTTATGAACGCAATTTTAGCAATTGCGTCGAGAAGCCTGAAAAATTCAGGACTTGACGTTGGGAGCTGGTGATTTGTGGGTTACATAACTGCGAGGATCATAGCTTTACTTGATTTCATATCCGCTGTTCATTACATGATTTATTTCATATATCATTTCGTTCATTAATGTAAATTAAAGAGAAAATTACTTCCCACTTAAGAAAATTAATTAAGGCAAAATGAGGGAAATAAAGAACACAATTTGCCGAGAGAACGGGAACGAAAAATTTGATGCGAAAACAGTGTTCGTGGAATTGTTCCTAAACACGGGGATTTAGCGAGGCAGCTGCGGTCGCTTTTCCCAGAGTAGATGATACCGGGAGATATCTACCCTGAAAAAATAATGTTCTTTTTCCTTGTTCTCTTCCAAGCCTCCCTACAATTTGTTTATTAGTTTGGCCTGGCATGGCATAGAGAATTTGAGACGAAAACCACACTTAAACTAAGGTCGTGAAAATTAACGCTCCACTTAATTAATGACGAGGAAATGATCGACTACTTTTAACTCGTAGTTTTAAAATTCACGTTAATTTCACAAAGCGTTAATTTTCTATTGTAAGGTAAATAAACTTCGTTTACAACACTTCATTGATTTGGCAGTGAATTTTGTGTAAAAGATCCTAAAACAAAATTTATTTTCGAACAAAATGATTTTATGGCCGTTACTTGTCAATTTTAATTTCCTTTGGCTCCTCTTAATAACTGATGAGATATACTCGCCTTTAATCAAACAGAGGATTATATTAGCACATTCGAGTCTTGAATTCTATTTACTATGTTTAAATAGACCTTTCCAAGGCTTCTTTAAATTTCAACGTGTTCCATGTCACTAGTGGACCATGGACTCGATGGGGTTTCACCTTCTTCTCCTGGTTTAACTAATTGCTGTGAAATGGCACCGGTCAAAATTGTGATTCTTAGCTAAGAAATAACGCGCTTTTTAACTAATGACCGAGATCTAAGATCTTCAAAAGTTACTGGTCGCTGAGAAGGGGCTGAAATTTTTAAATCAGTTATCGGCTAGAAATTACGAGATTTGGAAATCAATTGAGATTCCAGACCTCGATCCTCGAGTCTCCCAAAGGTTCGACCAGTTGACGTTGGTGAACTGGGACATCCTTTATCTTTAAACAATTGCTTATCATTCTCATTGTTTATCTTTATCGTTTCCAAATTGTTGGGTGTTATAAAGATTAGGTGTTATAGAGAAGTACATGAGTCACTGTAAGAACCAACTGTAAGTCACTCGCTCATAGCGCAGTGGTTAAAATGTCCAATTGTTATCTATTAGATTTTTTTTAAATACAATTTCATCATTCAAATGATTTTAAAAGAGCCAAGGCTGTAATATTCCTCTTTATAATTTTCAATCTTTTAAGTTCTCCCTCTGACGTTTTAGCACGGGTGCACCTAACATTTTTGTAGGTGTACTTTTTTATACACTTTTTATTCAAACGCGCCATTCACCAAACGTTATGAATCCCTTCAAAGGAAGAATAAAGTTACAATGTAATTTAGGGTTTGGATATTGGTTTGTCTTTCTCTGCGTTTGGTACGAGATTATGGAACTGTCTACACCCCGCCTGGCGTAAGCTCACCAAAAGAGCATTTAAAAGAAAAATTATAAGCTGCTTCTCATTATACTTGAGATTGGGGACTATTATGTTGACGCACATTCTCTGATATTGAATTTCAACATAAGTAATTGTTGTACCTTACAGCTATAAACTTCGCTTGCAGCCGCATATCTACTCTTTACTTTCCAGTTTGCTTTGCTCTTGTTCTTGATTATTATGTGTTGTTTAATTTAACTTTTTTATCGTTTTCAACTTGTAACTACATGATAAATGTATCTTTTAGCTTATAATGTTGTAAACTAATGCACAGCTTATAATATAGTAATATTGTAATTGGAAATGGAATCTTTTAGCTTCAAATTTTTAGTGTTTGTCTATTACTAATACAACTAATAATGTTCATTTATTTATTACTAATACCCGTCAAGATTGGCTGACGGTATACGCTGGTTACATAAACTCTATATTTTTGAAGTAAATAAAGTCTCGTCTTGTCTTGTCTTGTCTTATCAGCGGTGCCAGTGCTTTCCTCGCCCAAATATCGCTGTGGGATTTGGAACTTTACCGACTGAGAGAATTTTAACAAAAAGAAAGAATACTAAATTCGATCACCCGCCTCGACCTACATGTATCTACATGTGGTAGTAATGCGTGCAATCGCATTGTTTGTCCAATCGTAATACAGCTGTAAAGCAAACAGCGTGTCAACCACTTGCACAAATTATCTCAGATGCTGTAAGAATAACAAATTAAGATTAATATATACTTTGAAAGAATCTCACTTACCATACCAACGCTAAACGACTTGGACCAGAGATATCGGAGGCACCCAGCGAATTGTAAAGGTTAGCAGACTAAAACGAGACTTCACAATGTTGCGATTGATCACTATCTTTTTATTTAAATAGGTACATTTTAGGAGTCTTAGACATCTTCACTCTATATTCTTAATTACTAGTAGTAATGAGGTGATTAGCGAAATGCGTTCGACCAAAAGGGGAGAAGTACTTTTTAAGGGTTAAAATCTGTGGTTTGGTAAGGTGAAATGTGTTATTAAAATATCTAAAATGACTAGTTTTAAAGTTATCTCAGTACCTCCGGAAAAATATGAGAAGGCAGTTTTGTTAAATTGGTACCTTTTGGGATGAAAGTGAATTTGAGCCAGACCCACAAAGGGATATTTATATCAATTTTCGGCCAGGACGAGACCGCCATCAATTTTATATTTGATTCCTCCCTTTCAGGCGTTGGCTAAAAAGAGGTCTTTTGAAATCTCTGCGAAAATAAAAGTGTGAAAAATGGGATAATTATAAGGGAGGCAATGATTCCCATGTAGTCACAACAAAAACTTTCTCTCTTTTCTGGGTACGCACGCATGAGCGCCCTATGGCAGCACTTGCATTAGCGCATCATATTCGACGTTTTTGGCTTTTTCATAGTTTGACTTTTCCTCTCCTTCTATAAGTTCTGTCTTGTAAATTGTTCGAAAATGATCCTGAGCTACACTCCATCAATTTTGAGATCCATTTCACTGTCAACTAATGGTGGACCACTCTTGCGTAACGTGTGGCGAAGGCTCTGAGATCTTGGCATCTCCAACGCCAAACCTACACGTCGTGGTTGCCGTGCTGGACGGAAGACGAACATCATGACCACCGTCGCCGAAAACAGTGTCAGAGTCCAGTCTAATCCAAACCATTCGCCATCCAGGGAAGAAACATACTTCGAAAAATTGCATATTGAAGATCAACTACCATTGCAAACCCATTAAATATTCAATTGAACACCATTACAGAGTCAAAACAAAGAACGCAACATGTACCAACATTGATGCTCGCAAATGTTATGTCTTTCGTTCCAAAATTGGACGAAGTAGTTTATCTATCGTAACAGCATTGATTTAACATTTATCACTGAAACCTGGCTCAAAGAATCTATCCCGGAGAGTGTTGTCAACATTTATGATTTCTCCACTTTGAGAAAAGACAGGGTTACCAACAATCACGGCGGAGTGTGTGTTTACATTAAGAATAACTGTAACAATCACAAACTCCTCGAAGAAGTCAATTGCTGTGATCTCCACGAGATTCTCTGGATACATCAGAGACCCGCTCGCCTACCCAGAGGTTTTTCATGTGTAATCACAGCTGTCGTATATCATCCTCCTGGTGCTGACGATGCCTCCTTTGGTGACCGTTTATTCCATTCTCTTAAACTTGCCGTGTCCATGCAAGTTCCCTAATTGTGGTATTATACTAGCCGGAGACTTTAATAGAGTGAACATTACACTGATTAAAAAGCATTACCGTTTGAAGCAAATTATCCACTCTCCAACGCGTAAAGACTCTATACTTGACCTGGTATTAACCAAGTGAACCTTGATAAATACTATAAAACTCCATCATCACTCCCTCCATTTGGACTTTCCGGCCACAACACCATCATGGTCTCACCGAAGGAAAGGCCAAAAAAGTCCAACACCAGGAATGTCACTTATAGACGAGACTCTAGACCAAGCTGCAAGGCTGCTTTGGGTCGTTACCTGTCAGCAACAGACTGGCCTCTGTTATTTAACTCCCTCGAAACGTGTGAGGACTTCATGAATGTTTTCCAAGAAGTAATTCAGACTGGCCTCGACTTGCTCATGCCCTTTAAGGTAGTTCGCACCATCCCAGCCGACATTTCTTGGATGTCACCGAAATTAGTCTCTTATCCGTAAGAGACAGGAGGCCTATCCCCAGAATGGAGCAAATTTTCACTCGTTCAAATCTTACAGGAACGCACTCAACCGCGAGAGGAAATCTTGCAAAGGCAAATATTATGACTCCAAAATTCTAAAGCTAAAAGGCGAACACCCCAAAGCCTAGTGGAAAGAAGTTAAGCGAATGAGTAACGGTGTGAGTACTCTCACAGGAGACTTACTCAGTAAGATCAAGGCGGACGAGGTTGTTGGCTTGCCAGCCATCGACATTGCAAATGTTATAAACAAGGCCTTCTTGGAACCCTTAGATGATTACAACCTCGCCACCCCACTACCATCTTTACCACTGGAAGACAACTCAACGTTTCCAGTGGTATCCGAAGAAAGAATCTTCAAACTACTTTCACACCTTAATAATCTAGCAAAGGCCTCTGGTCCAGATGGTATCTCGAACTGGATATTAAAGGAACATGCAGACCTTCTCGCCTTACCTGTTACCACCATCATCAGCAAGTCGTTTCAAGAACAACAATTACCTAACAGATGGAAATGCGCTGATGTTACGCCACTCCCCAAGAAACAACCTGTAGAAGACCTTAAGAAAGATCTGCGTCTCATCTCACTAACACCTTGCCTGTCCAATGTTGCAGAGGAAATTATCTTGTGTGACTTTGTTAAACCAGCTGCTTTGAAAGTTCTTGATACTGACAAGTGTGGAGCAGTACCTAAATCTTCTACAACTACTGCCTTATTGAGTAACCTTATAGATCACAGTCTTCTCGACAGCAAACTCTGAAATTTAGAGATCCCCAAAAGTGTCATCAATTGGATCATTAATTTTTAACTTTCTTAGTAACCGTTTGCAAAGAACAAAGCTGGCCGAAAACTGCTACTCTGAGTGGGGCTCTGTTCCATCGGGAGTTCCCCAAGGAACAAAATTAGGGCCGTGGTTATTTTGTTATTATGATCAATGATCTTATTCTCGGCAGTGACAGTGTATGGAAGTTTGTGGACGACTCAACAATATCAGAAGTCATCTTAAAAGTGCTCAATTTATCGAGGATCAAGTAGAAGATTGGTCTCACTCAAATAGATTTCAACTTAACTCCGACAAATGCAAAGAGCTGCGAACATCTTTTGCCAAACAGGAACCAGTTTTGGATCCAATTAAAGTTGGAGGCAAAGACCTAGAAGTTGTGAACAGTTTAAAGTTATTAGGCGTTTCTATTTCAAGTGATCTATCCTGGAACCACCACATTGAAGACGTCATTAAAAAAAGCTTCGAAGAAACTTTTACTCTAGCTATAAAAGAGCCAAAGTACCTTGTAACGAACTGAGCCTCTTTTATACCACTTGTGTACGATCTGTACTTGATTACACCGTTCCTGTAGTTCGTGATTCTTTACCCAAGAACCTTACAATTGAATTGGAACGTATTCAGAAAAGGGCGCTTTCAATAATCTGTCCAAGCCTTAACTTAATGAAGCCCTTGCTTACACGGAACTAAACTCTCTCCAAGAACACCATCGCAAATTATGTTTTATTTCTTAATGACATTGTAAAGGACAAAGACCACAAGCTACACACTCTACTTCCACCTAATAACAATAGCCGATTTTTTATGAGGAGGCCAAGGACTTTTTTGATACCGAACTATATAAAACTGATAGAACCAAAAACACCTTTTTGAAAGCCTCTTCTATTAATTACGATCTCTTTTTAGACTTTTTTAGACTTTTTTTCCCCTTTGTTAGCTCTCCTAACATTGTAAATTTTCTTAATATTTATATGAATTTATATATTGTAAATTATTTAATTACGCAATTCAACCCTTGGTTGCGAAGTATTTTATAGTAAACTATCTATCTATCTATCTATCTAACAGTTCTAGTCACTTCATAGTTTTTGCATGATGCTAGTCCCTGCGATGGACTAACATCCCATCCATTCCAGGTCGCTTCATGTTACAGAAAGCAGGATAAGCTCCGGGCTGATGGGCCACTTGGCTCGTCTTTTTATACCTACCTGATTGTTAACTAGACGCTCCAGAAAGCGTACACTGGGTTGTCTGTGGTACGTGTTACACAAAAGCAGAAGGTACTGAATAGATTCAGCTTGGCAGCCTGGGTTGGAGGACAAAAACAAACTAAAATGAATGAACATGTTTATTCATTTCTTTTGTTTGTGCACTCTAAACCTCACTATCAAGCTGAATATATCGAAAGTGGTCTATTGGGTGGTATTGAACTTCAGCGTTCCAGTTAATTTTTTCAAGTGGGACGTCATTAAGACTATTTGAGGGGTCGCCCAGACGTCGTGCCAGCAGAGGCCCTTTTGGCTCACACGTTTAATTATTTTGTAATGTCCTGTCCCCTTTTTTTTTAGTTTTTAAGCTTTGGTAATAAAATTCTTCAGTTTGAAGATAACAAAACACGCTCTTGAGTAGAATTCAAGGTGCTCGTGATCACCTTGTGTCAACTGAATGAACTACGGGAAAGAATGTTAATCGTTCGTCGTTTTCAGAGTAAAACAACGTACTTTTTAGCCAAGAAAGTTCCGTCTTTGGTTTTTTAATTTTGTTGTAATATTTAATTGAATATTTACATTTCAGCTGTCGGGTCAGGAAGCCTTCTTTGTCGGGTTCTTGAGAAACGTATCTATTTTTGCGTCAGGGTGAATTATTTGCTCAATCATGAGGTTGAGTGGCCATGTAATTGAAAATCTACAAATCTATGGTCATCCGGCTATGAGATACAAAAACAGATTTGCGATGATTCGCAAGTTCTCAATGCTGACAAGCACAATGCTAACAAGCACAAAAGCAAAAGAAATGGTTAATAAATATGAAGTTTTTTACTATCTGAATTTTTTTTGGTTTAGAGTAAAGCGATATATTGTTGAAAATCTCCGTGGTAAAAGAGCTATGTCACACAAATGATGTAATTTCATGACACTCAAAATTCGCAAAAAGCATGAGTAATTTGAACAATCTTCGCAATAGTAAGTCTTAGCAATAAATTGTATTAACCAGGAAGTTAAAAAATATTGTTGGCTTTCCAACTGTGAACTTCATTTTACACTATAATGACAAAACAAATCTTTTTCTGAGAGAAAAATTCCTGTCTCCTCGCGTATCACATTTCAACGCACGTATGCAAATTTGTTAAGCTCGGATATTACACAACATGATGAATTCAAAAAGGCCACCTTTTCCAGCGAAAAATTTATTGAAACGAACAGCATATTTGCTATTAGAGGCAAAAACTCTTCCCATTTCATTGCTTGCGTGAAGACAAGAAACCCAATCGTGTTAAATTACCAAACGCAACAAAATAAATTTCACCGAAATCAAACCCTTTCCGGAAGAACCCTTTCCTTGAATAATGAAGCACAAAATAGACGACTAGCTTTCTTTCAAAAAATTATTGGCTGTCACATTTCCAATTATTTTTACCTGAAGACCGTGCAGAGTTGAGTACAAATAAATATAAATAGCCAGGCAACAGAGATCACAGATCCACTTAATGTGTTCGATTCCTTCTCTGTCTTTGTTGAACCCATAACTTACCAGAGAATTTTCCATTTGGTTTCAGTGTTGTACGTAACACCACACTTGGTGAAATATTAGAAATACAGCTCACTTTGATTACGGAGCCACGGGCGAAATATTGTTTTCGAAGTGCGTTACTCGTCGCTTTTAAGATTCCAGATATTTGTTTTCCACCGCCTGTCTTGTTTATCCAATTGACGTTCCATTCTTGAGCTCCATAAAGGTATAGTTTGTTTAAAGATCCACCAAAACACCATTTTTGTTCCGATGACTTCGACGCAATTGCAGGTTAATTAAATATTCTACTGTGTCCACCAGAGAAATCTACACATTTATCCTCCCCCTGAAACCCATCAAAATACACGTAGAAGACACTACGTACAAAGACTTAACTGATTAGAGTCTAATGTGAAGTGCTAAGTATCTACCCCATATGAACCATGTGAGCTTTTGCCCTACTGATGGAAATGGCCCCACACAAGGACAGAGAAAAGCTCTGACCAGGGTGGGATTTGAACCCAAGACCTTCAGGTTAGATCACCGCTGCTCTACCGACTGAGCCACAAAGTCAGATAGGAGCAGGCCGTGGGAACTGACGATGTTAAAGTCACGGCAATGAACATGTACGAGTACAAGGAGGGATTTCGTTTTCTGTTACTTATATTTGAACAGACTTAACTGATTAGAGTGTAATGTGAAGTGCTAAGTATCTACCCCATGTAAACCATGTGAGCGTTAGCCCTACTGATGGAAAAGACACTACTTAGCAGGGGAGGGACAGAAAAGACTTTTCATGACACGGAAAAGAAGAATAAAAATACAGTGAAATGAAACGTAGATTCCGACTGGGTTTGGCAACCCAGTAACAAGTCTTCAAACTACAACTTTTATTCGAATGTGTCGAAGTCACAAATCATGAAATCTTCCCTTTTCTTTGTAAAACATGGGTTTGTAAAAATGGATTTGTAAAAGGTGGATTTGTAAAACATCGATTTGTAAAACATGGATTTGTAAAACTTGGATTGTTGCTACCAATTCATACACTGAAAATTATGCGCGTTTATTTTCTTTTTTGCGACGTTCTGCACGCTTTTTTGCGTGTTCTCTGGATCACATTGTTCACTTTTTTACCTATTTGAGTTAACGGAAAAAGCTTGGTCCAGATATGGGCAGTTTCTATAACAAATCTTAGCCTGCGTGGCAGGCCGTAGAAATCCAGTCCTTGTTTCACAAATCCAATCCAGTCTATATTTTACAATATGCCCTTAAAAAACTAAAGCCGGTTACGAATTGTAAATAAATTCAGCAGTGCTAGTGTAAAGCCTAGACATCAGATCGGATTTAGAAATTTGAGATGACACACACATGATACATCAGCCAATCAGAAACTTCTGTTCTCACGCTCATTAAGGATAAGTCCACGTGCCTTTACATGAAAACGGTCTTTTATTCTTGACAAGATCATTAGTTATTCAAATTTATGACCTGGAACACGGGGCGTTTTCCATTTACAAAAAATTTCCGGAAATTTCGGTGGAAATTTCAATCGGGTGGAAAACGTGTTCCATTTAACTCAAGTCCATTCGCCGCCCAGTGATTGCGATTTTACGCGCCAAAATTTAAAAATGTGGCCGTGAATAGCCTGGAAGTGGTAAGACCTTTCAAAAGTTGTAAATGGAACAGGACTACCTTTTCAGAAGTTCCGTTTATTTCGGAAATTTTCCAGTGGAACGAACCAAAAACGTGTATTCCATTTACATCCCAACCGGAATTTCCGGAATTTCTTGGTAAATGGAAAGCGACCACGATTCTCGTCGCGAGCGACACACAGTTTTTACTTTAAAATGTTTTAGAAGACATTTGTTGCTCGAAATTTGCTCGAAATGTGAAATATTGCTCAAATGTAGTCCAAAGTGCGAAAAAGTGTTTAAGGGTGCTCAAAATGCAAAATAGTGCTCCAAACTCAAAAAAGTGCTCAAAAGGTGCTCAGCGCAATCGGGAAAGGCCTAGTTGGAATAGGGGAAAGGTCTATTGCATTTCTAAACAATATTAACCATGGAAAGATGTCAACGAAAGGACATATTACGGGTACTTTGAATTAAAAAAGGAGTATATTTCAACATTGTTTCTCGATATTTGTTTCTTTAGTCAATTACGAATACGTGTAGTTCGTATAGTGTGATCGTCCAGGTGAGGGTAGTTCTGAAAAGAACTGTTGTTGGTGACTACAATAATAAAAGCAAGGTGACACACGCTAACACCAACCCGGTGTGTCCCCGGTTTAACAACCCGGTGTGCTCCCGGTGTGGCCCCCGGTGTGGTCGACACATCTCGCATGCACACCACCATTTCACGCGGTCAATTAGCAGCCATGGACAGCTGACGTTTCGACAACCTGAGCGGAAGTCATCTTCAGAGTCAAGTAAATAGTGTTTGTCAGTCGATGATGTTGTAAGTCTGGTCCTTTGAAATTTAGCTATGATGGTATTGGCTGACAGACTTGTGTAAAGTTTGTCTTCAGTCATTGGTCGATTTCGATCCGTCTGTTGCTAGTCAAATTGGTCGGTTTGAGATTCGTGTGTAGTTAGTCAGAATTAAGTCGGTCTGTTAGAAGTTCGTTTGTCGATTTCGCTGACGTCGTGGATAAGTCATTTGTAAGGTGCCGGTAGTTGTTGACATCTCTTAAGAGGCGTTTGTTCTAAGTTAGTGTAATAGTTTTCCAGAGTCAGTGGTTGAAAATAGTTCGTACTGTAGGTTAAGCATTGAGCAGTATCCAAGTCAACGTTGTGGTTTGTCAGTTGATGATGGACATGTGATAGTTGGCATCACCATTTATCGTAGCTCATTTGTGTTCAGTCAGTCTCGTGTTAAGATTTCTGCTTGTCTCATCATTGTAGGAAACCTGGCAGTCGGAGCATTTGATCTTGTAAACTGCTCCCTGTATGTTGTTGGGTTCGTCCCTTTCTTTGACGTTGTTCAGCAAGTGTCGTAACGTACCTGTAGGCTGGCGGGATACAAGGATGTTGAAGGGCCCGTGAGATGGTCTAAGAAGTGTCCTTAATGTAAGGTAGAGACACTGTAGTAACAGGTGTTGGGTTCCTGTTCGTTGCGTCAGCTTCGGTAGGTCGGTAAATGTTTCGTCTAATAAAGTCAGTGTTGTATTTGTTCCTGTGAAAAACAAGTTGAAGGTAATTTGTAATTTTTTTTCGTCACGTAAACTGTCCGTTGTGTCAAAACTAGTTGTAAACAAATCGCTTTCAACGGACCAGACTTACGACATCATCAACTTACAAAATCATGCGTACGCTTACCATATTTGTAGCGCATGGTTTAATGGCTCATAATGCTGAGCCAATGAAAGCTCTAGAATTGCATTGTCCAATCATATAGTTTGTAATAAAATTGATTTTACAGATTGGAACTATAGAATGTGGCCATTGGCTGTATGAATTAACATGGGGCGTTTCGCCAGAACAAAAAAAATTATCATATCGGCCGTAAGTAACGAAGTGACCGTAAGGCTAACCTGCAACCAAGCGTTTGATTTTGAAAAGGGAGAAGGAAATGATCTGTAGGGAGGGAGGGTACGATCGCAGGTTACCATAAGGTGAGCTTTCACTGTAATTTCATGCCAGTCATGCGGGAAAACGGTCAACCAAATTTTGGAGCACTCATCCATTACCTGTTTAGCGTTTAACCGCCAAGAGAACCATCATCTTAAACTGCAATATTCCTTTCGTGGTCTAGTACACTGAGCATTAGACTTGTGTAACCTTGAGTTATCTATTTTTTCTCTTTACAGGGAGGCTATGTGTCTGATCACTTTTCTCATCACTCTTGGTGTTGCCGTTGTCACCCATGCTACTGAGGATGATGTGGACACGGCCAAAGGTCTTAGATTTCTAGGTGTCGGCTATAATATTCTGGAAGGAAATCCTGACGGCGGCCAATTGTCACTCGGTGGTGTCGACCCTGGTCTGCTCTCTTTGAGAAAGATATTCAAACTGACATGGGATACAAGTAAAACTTCTGTTGATGGACTTTACCGGGTACCAGACCAGGTTGAGTTTACTCATCGCTCATCCTGCGTCGAAACTACCACAAACGAAGTATTTTCCGGGGCCATGTCTTATCAAGATAAACTCAAGGTTGATGTAAAAACCAGCGGTGAGCTAGGACGTTTTATAATTTAAAACGATTGGACTTCAAGTACACAAATAGAGTTGATGCAGACACCATTGAAACTTGGAAGACTAATAGTTCCACAGGCAACACATCAAGGCTGTTATAAATTCCATTCCCATGGCAACTCACTTCTTTCCAGTCCCCTCAGACCTGTTTTCAATATTTTAATGATTTCCATCTCGGAGAAATTGAACCATGCCAAGAACTCGACCTAACATATTTATACTCTTGCTGGATTGTACAGATGAGGCACCATTGGCAAATACACACTAAACAGATCTAAACTGAAACGCCAAAGATGACCGAAGAGCCTTAAACATCGGGGAGCTCTGGAGCTTTGTATGTTGCCATGGTAACACAATTGTCAAGCTCATATTGTGGAACACATCTAGCAGTTAATCAAACACTTCTGATAAAAATCGATTGAGAAATATTTTCTTCAAAATTGATCAAAATTTGGCTGAGTTTATGACGTTATAACTTCGCTTATTTGAATATTTTGAAAACTTGAATATATCTTGAAGTCCTTGAACAAAAAGACCTCCTTGAAATAAAGCAAAGAGCATTTTTTTTTTCACATACAGACTTTTTTTTATTGTTTTACAATGGCTTAGATAGGAAAGCACTTTAATCCTCTGAGAAGAGGGCGTGGTGGATTCAAACTTCTCTGATCTTTTTTGGAATTCACTACTTGCGCAAATCCCATAATACACCTCTTTCATACCCCAAAAATCTGCAGATGCACTGTTTTCGACTTCTCTTGCAAACAGTGGTTATGCAAAAGTTTTGGGCGGTAATAAAGGTGTATTATGGGATTGTGCAAGTAGTGAATTATGAAATATGCATCTACCCTGTGAAGCTTACAGATTTCATGAGCTTTTCATTCATAAATTGCAGAAATTCTGATATGCCAGTTGTGACATGCATGCGGGTTTAGTCAAAAACTTTTTTTTTTACGTAGTTCTTTGTTTGATCTCAATATAACGATCCATAATCATTTGCTTAATTTTTTCGTCAATTCTTGCTATCTTCGATGAAATTGAAAAAATGCTGAAATCCTAGATCATGAAGCTACGAAGGTGAATGACGTCATAAACAAAGAAATAACAATGTCATTTCAGGGCTATTTACTTCATGCCAAATACTTGTGATGTTTTTTCTTTAGGACAAAGCTTCGGGGTGCGTTAGATGGGGGAAAGGGTTCCTCCATAACCCTCATGTAGATTTGAATTTAAACACAGCATAAAGTATTTATTGTTTCTATCATTGTTAATTTTGCGTAGGTGAATACGACGGATTATGGAGTGTTGCCTTCAGTCTCAGTTCAAGTAAGAACTTACATTAATTTGTCTGACTCTTATCAAACTTCATCAAAACAGTTTTTTACCACAATTGCTTGTAATCTCAAAATCTGATTGGCTAATTTGCCATTGTCGATAAGTGTCTAGACAACGCTGCTCGCGTCAATTTGTCACTCAATGTAATAGCCAATCAGGAACGCTCATTTTGGAAAATAAACCAATCATATTGCGAGAAAGTTATAGGCAACGCTTGCTCTTTCTTTGAGTTATGATTTTGGTTACGCTCTGAAATAAAAACTTTCTTTAGAATTGAATATTGTGGTTAAAAACAAATCGAAAGTGGTTCAGTGTTGTCTGTACTCTTATCCACAACGATATTCGTCATCACCGTGGTCAAAAGTTGTTGTAGACTCTCTCGGCTACGCCTTGGGAGTCCACAACATTTTGACCACTGTAAATTTTGACCACTGTCGATAAGGGTACAGACAACACTGAACCACTTTCGATTTGTTAAATCGAACACAAGTTCGATAACAAGTAGGCCTTATAACCATAGTGACTTTTAACATCTTCCATTTTAGTTACTAAAACAATGTTAGTTTAGTAATATCGTAGTTTAAAGAACATAAATTTCTTGCAATGGCAGCTATCAGCCAACAATATAGTATTTTGTCGAGGGCCTAGGACCTGATAGTTTTCCGTCGAGATTTTGAGTCTTAAAAAGCAAGTATCAGCCCGAGAACGATGTTCGAGGGCTACATCATGTTCCAGATTTTGTTCAAGGGCTTACATAAAATTTCCAAGAACAATTATCAGTCCACGGGCCCGAGAAGTAAACACTGTGACCTGACTTATGTTTCTTGTAACATTTTAGCCCAACTTGTTATGAAATTAAAGTATTAAAGCCGAGAAAAATAAAATATATGTTATTTGAACTGGGGGTGCACATGAAGTCTTCAGAAAACGGAAAGGAAACGTGGAAACTGACAAGAAGTTTGTTCATTTCGTCTTTATTCTCGATTTATTTTGATGCTATCTTTGCTAAGATGTTTACATTATGACTCTCTTTTATTTTCGTAACAACTGTCGTTTTTTACTGACACGCCATTGGTGAAAACAAATCTTATGTAATCGAAGAAACTCCAACGGTTGATAAATTAATTAATTGTGTGTCTGTTTCGGCCCTCTGCCTTTGTCTCCGCTTTCTCGCTATTGTAGGTTACCAGAAGATGGAAGAGGAGACAACAACTGAACACAAAGTCTTTTTTGAAAAGATAGAAGTCTGCAATAATGGCGAAGCTCGATATCAACTGGACTTAGCTCAAGTTGAGAAGTATTCGGTTACAAAAGACTTTGCAGCTGCTGTGTGTGGTTTGCCCGAAGAGTACGATCAAGGAGATTACCGTAAATTCATTGACGAGTGGGGAACGGTGAGTGTGTTGACTACGTTTTTAGTTTAGCTTTTTGTTTAGATAATCTTCTTAGGCCTTTTTTGTGTCCCTAAATTATCTTTTCACATTACGTCAACAAGTATTTTGCCGAGTACAGCGATTTCGGGATCAAGACCTTTATTTCGACAATAAGCTGGTGTTGTTGGCGATGGTCACAGTTTTACCTACTGGCGTCTGAATTTCTAACTTGTTTGGGTTTTGTTTACTGAAATAGGTGAGCGCTCTAATAATTGCATGAGCGTCACTTGTCAAAGGGCGCGGCACTCTGATGTTACTTGTTTGTTTACTGGTCTAAAGCTTTAGTCAAGCTAAAGATGAGCCTTGTTCTAACGCCTGAGAAGATTGAGATTTCGTGCCAGCTTAGAAGATGCGTATTAGAACAAATTGATTTTTATTATGCTCACTTCTTTGTTACAAGTAGCAAGGTCATCACTTCGTAAGCGCGATGAGATGGACTTGATGTTGACATACCTTACACAGTGAGCGTCATTTTTGAGTTTTGGCCGTTTTGGCGGGAAATGACGTAACCATATTGTTCCAAATTTTTTTTCAATTAAAGCATATCTAATGCGGTTTGTAAAACATCTTACGATAAAGATATCGAAATGGAAGGAAGATTCGTAATATGTCTATCCATTCAAAACGTAAAACAATTTAAAATTTGATTTTCACTCATTTTGTGCTCGTTTTAGTAACAATAATTATTTTCTTCCAGCACGTTGTACTGGAGGTGGTGCTGGGAACTAAGAAGACAGAACGTCGCGAAAGTTCGTACACCAAAATTGCAAAGTATGCCATGGAAAACGTAAG
>NC_090871.1:60738874-60778874 GCF_036669935.1 Montipora foliosa
CTTTTGTTCGGTCGTTTTGGATCGAGGGATTTGAAAGCGCGCGGAATTCCTGGCTGGGAAATAAATTTGATCAGCTGGCTGGGAAACCAACCAATTTTATCTAGCTGGCTGGGAAATTTCTTGTGTGTCTTGCTGGGAAAAAGGAACAGATAATGTTTTCCCAGCAACACTGAAAAACACCTGAAAATGCCTTAATAACATTTATTTTCATTAACTGGGGTATAATAATACATTTTACAACAAATTGGTCGGTGGGTGCCCCTGTTTGTTTTTGTTTACAAATATCAATCAAAGTGATATGTTAAGTGATACGGTACTAGAAGTTGTTCAGTGGTCCTAAATCATTTAACACTTCCTAAATAATTCAAAAGTGGCCAATAAACAAAAAAAGTTAACAATATTCATATAATGAATAGCAAAAACATAGCGACAAGAATATGCACCCTACGAGTCTTTAACAGCAACGCAATGCTTTAATACTACCTCCAGCAAGCATCATGATATGATAGTGGACGTTTTTCAGCGGTTCTTCATATTAAGCAATCTAGAACACTTCCTAAATAATTCAACGTGACCAATAAACGAAAAAAGTTAACAATATTCATATAATGAATAGCAAAAACATAGCTAGAGTTTCATCTCTGACATCTCTCGCGTTCCGTCTCTCTTCAAACTGGAAAAGAATCTACGATACAAAACAAACTCGTCATTAAACTATGCAAAAAGCAAAACTAATATTAGCATTGTTAATGTCTATAAATTTGCATTTCACATTAATACCATGAAAATAGTCGAGATAAATGCAAACAAATTCTAAACTGTAGAATATTAAATTCCCACAGGAGGGCACTAAATTCAGACGATGGCCTGGTTTACTAAAAGATTCCGAAAGAATGAAGCATATAAATACCTTTCTCATAGCGTCCGCCATGTTGTATCTCCTTTTCTTTCACGTGTTGGAGAGATTTGGTTCCAGTCTACCGCAGAGACCTAACTTCCGGTCTAGTGTTATAATCCTCGCTAAAATGCCACGAAGGTAAGTGTTAAATTCCCCGCCCACCCGTGACTCCACGCTGTTAAATACGCGTTAAATCCCCGGTATAGTCGCGTTAATTCCCCGCCCTATCCCGGGGGTCGGGGGGGAGGGGGTTTCAATTGACTAGTGCATAAGTCTTTTCTGGATTCATATTGTTTACTTACTTTACCTTCTTTTTTGAATCTCTCATTTCTTCACAAACGAAATTAAGGCCCGTTTTAAACGTTGCATTTTACATGGGCCGAATCTAATGCAAATGAGCGAAAACAATAGATTTTTCACATTTGCATTAGATTCGGCACATGTAAAATGCGACGTTTAAAACGGGCCTAACAAAACTCGTCCTGTTCGCGCCCATTGCTACTGCGCATTTTTTCGCGCATGTCACGCACACGTCATACATCGCAGACCACGAATGTAAACACGATGCTAAAGGCGCAAAAATTTCCCGCAACATTTCCAGGAACGTGAAAGCATGTGGTATCATGCGATAGCTGTGGACCGAGGTCTTCTCGAAACTGTCACGCAATGGCGTGACAGTGCGAATAGACAATCGCTTTGAGAACTTCGCAGCGATTTTACTCTCTTGAAAGCTCTGTGACCCCCATTTTTCTTTCCGTAGATCACTTCCTTTCCCGATTTTGTCCATTTTAAGAAAAAAAAATATGTACTTGAGAAGTTACAAATATTTCGCCTTTTATGCTCTCGTGCGACCGAAGTTTTCTGTCTTAGACAACTATGTATAGTTTTTGAAGGTCTAATTCACCTCAGACTAGACCCTCCGTGAGGGTACACTGGGTTGCCTGTGGTACGGGCACCGTTCCAAACAATTTTTTTCAAGTTGGGCGGTCATTAAGAAGTCATACCAGACGAGGCCCTTTGGCTCACAGGTCCTCACACGTTCGTACGACGAAACAGACCTGTCCTTGCGTAATATGTAGCTGACATGTTGATAAACTTCTTTTCACCACAAGTTTAAGCGTGCCCTCTGAGCATGTGACAGCTTTGTAATACCGAAGTTCACTGAATTTAAGCCCTGATGAGCGGGGTTAGTGTTTGGATGGGAGACCAAAATAATATACCCCTCATAAAACAGAAGCATCGGACCGAAAATACTATTACCGGTAACGCTAACAAATGCGAACTCAGCAAGGTACAGATTTTGTTAGCTTGCTTTATGCAAAAACAAATATTGATGCAAAAGTAAATAATTATTGATACACAGTTTTTAGAAAGAGCAGAAGGAAGTTTCCAGGACGATCGCTCGAGAATAACATATTTACGACATGAAAACAACATTTATTTTGAACCGTGAATATAGAATATAAAAAGTTACGATCAGCGACAAACATTTTGGGGGATTTTTGCAACGTTCAATTTTGTTATTGTACGTTTTGGCTGCACAAATAAATCGCAAAATCGAAAGTGACATCGCCGGAATTCAGCGGGCGCCGTGATGAAGTTACCGCGGCATGTTTACTCGCCAAACAGTGAAGCATCTGTGTCAAATGATGGCAAGATACCGGGTTTTTGTAAGTTTCTTTTTCTGTCAAGTGTTATGAAGTTTGACAATGAAATGAGCGAAGTCAAAACAAAGATCACAATCGCACAACTCTTGTTTATGTCAAAATTTACTCTCCAAGACGCGTTCGACGTTATTTATCACCAGGTAATTTCATCATTTTGGAAATGGGAGCTACTTTATTATTCATCTGCGTCACAATTTTTCACTGATTTTGGGGCTCATTTTGTTGAAACTCAAGCAAGCTTCCAACAGGCCTGTGAACCCTTTCTGCTTACAGAGCAATACTAAAAAACTTCTCCCATATCACATTTCAACGTTAAGCTCGGAAATTCAATACACAACATGATATTATAATTCACAATGGCAGAAAATACCACAGAATCCTTTTCCAGCGAAAAATTTATTGAAACAAACAACATATTTTCTCTTAGAGGCGAGAACCTCTTCCTATTTCATTGCGTGCGTGAAGGCAAGAAACTCAATCGTGTCAAATTACCTTGTACTTCAGGTAAATACAGCTCACTTTGATTTCGGCTCGACGGGCAATAGATTGTTGTCGAAGTCCATTACTCGTCGCTTTTAAGATTCCACCGCCTGTATATCCAATTGACCTGCCATTCATGAGCTTCATAAGGGTATATTTTGTTCAAAGATCCACTAAAACGCCATTCGCGTTACATGACTTTCGACGCCATTGCCAGTTAAGTTAATCGTTCTACTGTGTCCACCAGAGAAATCTACGCACTTCCCACTACCCTCTCGATCCTAAGAAAATACGCGCAAAAGGCTCTATGCACAAAGCCACCATTTAGCAGGGGAGTATCAGGCAAGACTTTTACCGACACGGAAAAAAATAAACGAGATGCTTCTGTGAAGCATACACTGGGTTGCCTGTGGTTCGTGCTACAGAAAATCAGAAGGCACTGAATTGTGTGGTATTGAAATACAGCATTCCAGTCTCTGAAGAATAAGAAATAAAAGAGAAGCGAGAAACATTGGCTTCTGGGCTGACATGTTGATAATTTTCAAGTTCCCTCACAACTTCTTTTCACCACAAGTGTGCTCTCTGAGCATCTGACAGATTTGTAATACTAAACTTCACTGAAGTCAAGCCCTGTTTCGCGGGGTTAGTGTTAGGATGGGAGACCAAAACAATAAACCCCTCATAAAAAACAGAAACATCTGACCGAAAATACTATTAACGCTAACAAATGCGAACTCAGCAAGGTACAGATTCTGTTAACTTGCTTTATGCAAAACAAATATTGATGAAAAAGCAAATAACTATTGATACACAGTTTTCAGAAAGAGCAGAAGGAAGTTTCCCGGACGGTCGATCGAGAATAAAATATTTACGACATGAAAACAACATTAATTTTGAACCGTGAATATAGAATACAAAAAAGTTACGATCAGCGACAAACATTTTGGGAGATTTTTGCTACGTTCAAGTAAATTGCAAAATCGAAAGTGACATGGCCGGAATTCAGCGGGCGCCGTGATTAAGTTACCGCGGCATGTTTACTCGCCAAACAGTGAAGCATCTGTGTCAAATGATGGCAAGATACCGGGTTTTTGTAAGTTTCTTTTTCTGTCAAGTGTTATAAAGTTTGACAATGAAATGAGCGAAGTCAAAACAAAGATCACGATCGCCCAACTCTTGTTTATGCAAAGTCAAAATTTACTCTCCAAGACGCGTACGACGTTATTTATCACCAGGTAATTCCATCATTTTGGAAATAGCAGCTACTTCATTATTCATCTGCGTCACAAGTTTTCATTGATTTTGGGGCTCATTTTGTTGAAACTCAAGCACGCTTCCAACAGGCCTGTGAACCCTTTCTGCTTACAGAGCAATACCAAAAAACTTCTCCCATATCACATTTCAACCTTAAGCTCGAAAATTCAATACACAACATGATATTATAATTCACAAAGGCAGAAAATACCACAGAATCCTTTTCCAGCAAATTTTTATTGAAACAAACAACATATTTGCTCTTAGAGGCGAAAACCTCTTCCTATTTCATTGCGGGCGTGAAGACAAGAAACTCAATTGTGTCAAATTACCATGTACTTTGTACTCACTTTGATTTCGTCTCGACGGGCGATAGATTGTTGTCGAAGTCCAGTACTCGTCGCTTTTGAGATTCATGCCTAGTTTATCCAACTGACTTTCCATTATTGAGCTCCATAAGGGTATATTTTGTTTAAGGATCCACTAAAACGCCATTCGCGTTGCTTCACTTTCGACGCCATTGCAGGCTAAGTTAATGATTCTACTGTGTCCACCAGAGAAATCTACGCAGTTCCACTACCCTCTCGATCCTAAGAAAAACGCGCAGAAGGCTCTATACACAAAGACACCACTTACCAGGGGAGTGATAGGCAAGACTTTTACCGACACGGAAAAAAAAAAAAAAAAAAAAAAAGGAAAAAAAGAAAACAAACAAACTAAACGCAGACCTCGACTGGTTTGCCATAGGCAACCCAGTAAAAAAGACATCAACTGCAAAAGTTTGTTTAGTTATATTAGTTATGTTGAATTGAGTACGTTTACCTGATCTAAATTTCACAAATGTAGCTTTTTTATTGCTGACAGTTGTAAGCTAACATCGTATTAACTAATTTTAAAGATTAAACCACTGCAAGAACCGTGTACGATCAAAACTTGCTCTACGTTGGATCAAAATAGCCTTTTTATGTCATTTCCGGTAAATATAAAGATCTTGAAACAAGCATTTATCCATTCAATAAACCTGAAGAAGGCTGGTGTTGGCCAGCCGAAATATTGCAACAACGCCTATATTCACGTTGTCTTGACTAACCTTTGCAGTATATTTTCTATCGTATTAACATAACGCAAGCTTCTAAAAGTGCACCTCATGATCTCGAAAACGAGCACGGTGACCCCACATTTTTTTTGCCTTTTTGGCAAAAGTAGATCATTACCTTTCTACATGGCAAGTTAAAAAAATCTGTGCGTGGGAACGTTTTGGGCGCGAACGTCCTTAAGCGGGCACTTTTTCCTCCGAAGAGGCTCAAAGGGTTTTTTCCGAATGGGAAGAATCTGCTGCACGATATGAGTGCAGGCTCAGGGTTGCGTGAAGGGCGACGGCAAAAGGCGCGGAAACCCTTCGGGAACCGAGTTTCGCCTCCTGATCCATTCGACTATGCGTCAGCACTCATCTCGCACAGCGCAGTCCCGTAGCGAACATTTGGAACCTCTGCGGAGGGGAGAGAAGCATTCAACTGATGATTCATCTTCTTTTGGAATATTCACTGCAGTTGCTTCTTTGGAGTTTCATTTGGCTCTTTATAACTAACTTCTGTTTTCTTGGTGGCATGAAAAATCTTGCAGGTTGCGTCTTTCGGTTTTGGTTTATTGACCGGTGTCATCTCGTCTACCGAGTCTACCGCCGTTTCTACCTTCTTCACTGCATAAAAAGACGAAATGGGATTGCATAAGAGATATCTGCTTCGGCATTGATGAAGTTCATGGAGGTCTTGAAATCTCGATACTTCTTGTTGTCTTTCATGCTCCTCGTGGCTTCTCTGTTCGAGCGTGAAACATGCCACACTGGTAACTTGGTACAGTCAACTCCCGCCTTGCGGACACCTCGCTATTACGGACAGCAGCTAAATCCCCGGCGAAAATTACAGACGTTGGACTGAAATAAACTCCCGCTATTACGGACTTACGGACACTTTATTCGGTCCCAACGTCACAGTTTTATTGTTTTTTCTCTCGTTAAAGCGGACTCCGAGCAGCATCTTGGAAAATTTGCACATATATCAATTCTATTTTTTCTGCTTTTTTGATTCATAGAGGCCTGGGGAGTTTAAGGTTGCTAATGAATTTAGTCTCCTTGGCGACAAAGTGGGGGAAGTTGCAATTCAAAGGAGAAGTACACAGAGCCTATTGGAACGATATTTCAAGGCAGTGTGATAGCTGGTGCAATCAATAGCTGATGTTCAGGTTTTTCCTTGAAAATATTTTTTTTTAGAAATGTAGGTTACTGTACTTCAGTACAGTAGGAAACCAAAACGATGATGGACATTGCTGCAACATACGATGACTGTTTTTTACGTACTTAGTACTGTGCACAAAGGGCACGTAACTCCTGTTCTGTTAAGTTCTGCTCTGTTTGTAAATAAAGAAAGTTTTGACGCTCTTTGCGTGCGACAACGGGTCTGGAAAGGATACTGGAGTTAATGAAAATGAACACACATGTGACCCCTTCTGTAAATATGGTTTAAAATAAAAATTTTCTCGCACCCCGCTATTACGGACTCTCGCTATTACGGACACCAAATCGTGGTCCCGAGGGTGTCCGCTATAACGGGAGTTGACTGTAAGTAGCTTCTTGTTTTCCCGAGGTGTCTAGAAAACGCAGACCCGCAGACCTAGAAACACAGACCTGGAAAACGCAGACCTAGCAAACACAGACGTAGAAAGCATAGACTTAGAAAACACAGACCTAGAAAATAACGTTTCCTTCGCAAATCACTATTACATTCTAAATTCTGACCAATTCAGTTCAGCGACGAATAATATAAAGAATTTTTGCCTCTGTGATTTGTGCGGGTGAACCTCAAAACCTGTGGTGAAAACATGTCGCAAGATCGCTAGAAATGGTTTATATTTAATCTGATAAAATAAAATCTTTTAGCAAATCATGGCGCGCGCAGAATTCTAACTTTGACAAAACGCGACGGTACCGTTGCCGTTTTATTATGTTGGGGATAGGGGGATAATATCATGATAATCACAGGGGAATCGTGGGAATAATGTCGTTAGACAAAAGTTCCATTTACTCAGCTTACGATCTTTAATGACTGTTTTGTGCGCGTCATAAAGGAGAACTGAAGGCTAGAAGATCAAATTTTTGTTTGTCTTATTATTGTCGAAATATAACGTCCTTTACCTAAAAAAACACCAAAAATCCTTTTTCATCTTTAAAGGCCTTGAATTTGTCCAAAATCCTTCGTTGTTTTTCCAATTTGAACGACCACCATTTTGTTTGCTTTTTCTTCCAGTTACTTCCAAAAAAGGAATGTCCGCCGCCATGTTGTGACGTCATTGCGCACGAGCAAGCAGCTGGTTTCACTAAAATCTTCTGTCATCGTTTAAGTTTCAACAAAGTACTCCTACGTAAGTTTATGGCAGAATTTGAACCATATTATTTCGAACCAATGCGAGCGAAATCAGGTTCCTAGGAGGAGGCAGCAACCGAAAGGGAAGACTCAAGAAGGGGAAATACGACTTGATGCAGCTGTGATTTTTGCTTGAACTGGGAGCCCGGGACAGCAAGAAAAGGAATCCATCTGCTGCCACGAGATAGAGGAAGCTATTAACGAAATCTCAGGTGAATTGATTGTATTCAAAAGGCAATAAAAACAACTTGACTAATACGAGATTCTGTTGGCTGCTATTGTTTTGTCGGTCATTTCGATTCCATTTGACAAACTGTAGCTTATAGACATCTAGTGATGCTCATAGCTCTTAACTAAGAGATCTAAATATAGGCTTAAGGTTAATATCTATCAAACTTAAATGTGCCGGCCGATCAAGCTATTCGTTGTATAACGCAGCATTCTACCGTTTCGAGTGTGTGTTTGCAAAGAAAAGTGCTACAAACTGCCATCATGAGTCAAGCACGTGGATTGTGAGCGCTGCGGTTAATGAACATGTGTGTAAACACATAAGCTCTGTTCGTAGTTTTGCGAATTTTCAAACTTCAATTAAACATCTTTGTGATCGTTATAAAACCCATGCAGTTTGAAGTGCGAATGCCATTCACGAAATGACGTGTCCCAGTTGCTTGCAAAAACAGCTTTTCCGTTCACTTCTTCGCCGCTAGGTTTGCCACTGAAATCTCCCGAGTAAAGAAAACATAGCTTACTCACTGGTATAAATGGAGTTGATGAAGTCGCAAAGTTAACATTTTATAAAAAAAATGCAACTATCGCATCGACCGCTGTGCCCAAGGCGTATTTGCTGTTAAAGTAAGGAAATCTACTCATAATGCAATTGCAATTCGGCCCGATGCAATAGTACTTCTTTGTATACTTTGCTGAAGGAAGTTTGTTTCCTCATAAGTCCGCTAGCTTGCCTGACGATTGAATGACTGGCACGGGACTAGCTAAGGGTATTTAACGGTTTTTGCGCGGGACTTAGGTCATTCTAGGTCAGCTGGTCTCCTTGTCTGTTTACCTTTTTATCATGTGCTGTTTTAATTATTTTCACCCTTTCCTCGCGGTTTTGTGCTGCTGCATTAGACGAGGAATACGTTTTCAAATGTTTTTTGGCAACGTCTAAAGCCGGAGTTTTTTTTTTGTGGTTTTTCGTATCTCAGCGGCGTAGCACAACTTCTATAATATGATGTTTAACTATAGTTATGGTAGTAGGCTTGTCTGGCATTTGCAACTATCACTCGAAGCTCGTTGTAGTGTAGTCAGAATCACTGTTTAATTAAAAGTTACGAAATAATGTTACTAACACCAAATCGTTATTTTCTATGTCTGCGTTTTTTCGACTGTGTTTTTTAGGTCTGCATTTTCTTAGTCTGTGTTTTCTAGGTCTGTGTTTTCTAGGTCTGCATTTTCTAGGTCTGGCTTTTCTAGACACCCTATTTTCCCTATAGGTATTCAAGACGTTTTAGATCCTCGATTGCTTGCATGGCAGTTTCTACAATTGTTAATTAAGAAGTCACCAAATCTTCTGAGACCCTGGATGATCTTTACTACCGATCTTGGGCCATTTTGGTGACTTGTCTCTCTGTGCCTTTGTTACCATGAACAGGTAACGAAACCTCTCGTCTAGAATGTTCCACGCTCGTTCGTAGGCTTCTGATTAATTTTAAAGGAAAAGTCGATTCATTTGATAGCTTCTTTTGGCAGGTCTACTTTCATCTTATCACTCGACGGTAAGTTCTTTCGGTAAATAAGGGCATGAAAGGACAACTTCCAATCCGGATAACGGATGCGGAGCTCGCCGATGAGGATGGTCGGCCGTTCTGACGCTGGGAAGCGACTCATGCTGAATGAATCAGCTATAGTGGTGACGATCGAGGTGATAGTATCTACGTTTGCTGATGACGCTTGTGGTTGAGCTTGATCGTATAAGGGATGGGTACTTTTACTCTTAATAGGAGCTTGATGTACGTCTTGAGGCTGTTGATATTTATTCTTTTTCATGGCCTTATTTACCTCATTTAGCAACCTCAGCTGCAACTAGTGGTGCTAAATTGAGTACGTTTACCTGATCTAAATGTTACTAATGTAGCTTCTTTTATTGCTGATAGTTGTAAGCTAACATTGTCTTTAAATAGCAAAAGCTTCTGAAAACGAATGGTTTTCAATGAGCCTTAATTTGAAAACGAGCAGTAAGACGCCCATTTTGTCTTCTTGGCAAAAGTTGGTCTTTTCCTTACTGCATGAGAAATGAATTACGTGTAAAACGCATTTATCCGAATTTCTTAGCTTCTTTATTTTACGCAGATCAAAGGTAGATAGGCCACTTTGAAAAATACCATAATACTCAATGTTCGCCCCCCTAAATTTTGCATAAAGGCCTGGCCAAACGCTCGCAACATTGCAACGCAATGTGTTGAACGGGCTGGCCAAACGCACGCAACATTTTCAACTTTTTTAACGCAACATGTCAATGTTTATGCGCCCCAGGCTCCTGACGCGCAACAAGTGGACCTAGCGCGCATGCCCTAGCGCAACAATGTTGCGTGAACGTGGCAAAACGAGCACAACATCATGCAACATCCAAAATGGTGCACGAAAATTTTGACCGTTTTCAAATTTGATCCAACATCATCCAACATGTTGCAACATCGCAAAACAAGGCAACAGGGTAACCAAACGTACGCAACATGTTGCGTCCATTAATGTTGCAAGATGTTCCGTTGTTTTTGTTTTCTCTTGGGACCATTGTAAGTCCCAAGATAAACTTGAAACAATGCTTGTGCAAAATTTGGGCGGACAAACAAAGAGTGTTATGGTATTTTCCGAAGTGTCCTAGTTGGGCGTCTCGCTCAAATTTCTTGTTTTTGCAAATCTTGAATCGGTAGGCTATGAAGAATATTTTTCCGAAAAAAAAAATCTGAAAGATTAAATTTAAAACCACTAAAATCGCTTTTCTTTGTTTCCCGCCATAATCTGCGCGCGAAAAATGGTTGACGTATTACGTCAATCACGCGTGAAAGGACTGGGTGGCGATTGACAGCCGTCACGCGCGATCTGCTACGTCAGCACGTGCCCGAACACTGATTAGCTTTCAAGTAGGGGGCGTTGTTCAGCAGACTGTGAACTGCACGCGAAATCTTCAAGCCCGATTTTCTAGGGGTTTATTTTGAGGCCAAAATTACAACTTCTCGGACCTCCTGTCCTGACGGGTTTTAGGATAGCGCTTCCTAATTTTCAACTCTAATAGATGATTGTACTACCCCAAATACCGTGTGAGGAATTTTTCGTTTGTCTTCGAAGACTGATTTTATGGCACTTTTTCTGCCCAAATAAAATATGAGATGAGAGTCTCGACTTTGTGCGTGATATTTCCTTCAATTCTTTAAAATACTACAGAAACACATATGTGAATACTTGTGCAATTTCCTTAAGGAGAACAATGAGTTTCATCATTTCCAGTCTGGCTTCAGAAAATCCCATTCAACTGAAACTGCACTTCTTCGTTTGGTCGACCAGTTGCCGTTTAACCTTGACAATGATAAAGTCACTGGGCTTGTTTTTATAGACTATAAGAAGGCTTTTGATTTGATTGATCATCAGCTGTTATTATCGAAATTGAAGGTGTTTGGAGTGAACGAGACTTTTCTTTCCCTTTTCCGCGAGTATTTGAGTGGAAGAAGCCAGTATGTAAATATACAGGGGCACCCAACGTCAATTTTCGGAAAATATCTCTTCGGAAGACGATTTGAGATCTAGAATTTTCGGAAAATTTGTTGTAAAATTTCTTGCTTGCCTGCCTCTCCTAGGATTTTCGAACATCTGAAAAATGGTATGATTGCCCATTTTAAAAGGATTTTTACCCTAAAAAGGTCACCTAGAATTTTCGGGAGCCTTTTTTCTGGCTAAACTTTTCAAAAAGGTAAGTTTTGATCCCTATAATTTTTGGATCACTAGACTTTCTGCTAGGAAATCCGAACAGATGAAAACTTTTTAGGGGATAAAATTATGCCTATATCTACCGTTTAAATACTAAAATACGTTTAACAATGCTATGTTTAAGTGGTTTTGAACTATATTCTCGTTGGGTGCCCCTGAATATATACGGGTGCCATTGTACAAAAAGATCTTTGACGCTCGGTGTGCCACAGGGTAGTATTTTAGGTCCTATTTTATTCCTTGTATTTATTAATCAGATCTACCCGAAGCATTGCAGCACTGTGTCGCTGATATATATGCTGACGACACTACAATCAGCCACTCTGCTCACTATCAGGCGGCCCCCAATACTGTCTTTGAGGGCCTACAGGAGGACATTGTTGAAGTCTTAAATTGGTCATCAAGTAATAAAATGTTGTTAAATGCGTCCAAAACAAAGTCGATGCTTGTTACAGGAAAACGATTGGTGAAGAAGATGGAACATTCCACCCTTCAACTACGCTTAAAGTCTTCTGAACTTAGTCAAGTACACTCACACAAACTGCTCGGGGTGACAGCTGTGACAGTCAGCTTTCCTTTGACCAGCATGTAGGTGCCTATGCAAGAAGTTAGCGCAGAGAATCGCTGTGTTGCGGAAAATTAGACGCTCACTGCCTCTTGATCAAAGGAAACTTAATTATAACGCAATGATTAAGCAGGCAATGCTGTATGCCTCAGCCGTGTGGACATCCCGCTCTGTAGAAAACATTCAGAAAGTGTTCAGGCTACAGAAACGCGCAGCCCGTGTAATACTGGGTGCTGACACAAAAGCGAACAGTGAAACTTTTTAAACAATTAGGTTGGGTTCCCTTTTGTCATGAAGCGAGAATAAATAAGTCAGTATTGGTATACAAACAGATTTTTGGGAAGTGCCCTCCTTATCTCACCCAGATGCTTGTTAGAGACATAGGCGTGAATGGAAGATCGAGCAGGCATGGTCATCTAAACCTTATCTGCCCCCGATTCAAACGGGAGACCGAGGGTGGAAGGTCTTTCTCAGTATCGACTAGCCGCCTCTGGAATATATTGCCTGCCTATATTAAAAACCAAATGAATGAAGGGGTAGTTTCTAAAGAAACGGTGGTGCTGCGTCGGTGGGGAAGTAGTATACAAAAATTTTGGTTTTATCAACGGAGTTGACAATGTAAATTGGCCACCGTACAGAGATTCTAAAAGCTGACGTTTCGAGCGTTAGGCCTTCATTTGAGGGAGAGATCGTGTTGGGTAGACACATGGCTCGTTTATGGTGTCAACATTCACGGGCAAACATGCCATTCAAAGCTTCAATTCGACAATTTAAACTTGCAATTCGGCAATTCAAACTTTCAATTCGACAAGTCAAATATTCAATTCGGCAATTCAAACTTTCAATTCGACAATTGAATATTCACTGAATTAGGGAATTAAAACTTTCAATTCGACAATTAAAACAATCAATTGATATTCGGCAATTCAAACATTCACTTCGCTTCACTGTTTTACTGATACAGAAGAATCCTAAACATTCATCAGGTATGCAGTTCAACGCATACTGTATATACTTGGGTTTGTACGGCAATTATCTTTTAACAAGTATGTACATGAGTTGTCCGTTATGAGTCGCGTAAAGTATATGATTTAGAATTTCATGAGTCACAGGTCATTGCTTTACCAATACAGAAGAATCCTAAACATTAATTGAAGCTAACCTTAGGCACAATTGAATTGAATTGCCGAATTGAATGTTTGAATTGTTGAATTGAAGGTTTGAATAGCTAAACTGAATGTTTGAATTGCCGAATGCAGGTTTGAATTTTGACACTAAAAACGCATCATATTTACATGGCTAGAATATAGCACTTCATATTACCCTCGAATAGTTAATTCAGTTGAAATACAAGTGCTACACGGCCAACGTTTGCAAAAACGTAACCCTTCCTTGTACTTGTACACGAGGCAATAGCCTGGAATCTCTTTGTTAAACGACGTTTGACAGACATTTGCACTTTATTGTTTTATTATATTAACAATATTTAAATATTATTAAGGTATTGGCTCATTGTCATGTTGTTAGTCATGAAGCTGATTACAACATTTTGGAGTATTTACTAGTACATAAAATTTCCTTAATTACGGCTAATATTGGGCGACGAGGCCACACACTTTAAATTTTTCATCTACGGACAAAAACTCAAGTCTTATCATTAGTCTTTTGCACTTCACATCACAGAGTCCATGTTGATGTTTTCGATGCCGTATTGTCTTTAACTACTTTTCTTGCAGGGCAAGTGTTCATTCAGGGGTTGCTCAGTCTACAAATATTCGCATTCATATTCTGTGCACCAACATGACCCTCTCATAATACAAATGCAAACAAGGAATTAAATACACAATGTACAAATATTAAAAAAAATTGTTCATCCAGTTTGCCTTGAGAAATGGACTTAACAATCTAACATCACCATATACCCTCACAAAATGAAAATGAAGAAATTTAGGGTGCGTTTTTATGGGAAAATCCAAAAACGGATTTCTGATCTCGGATCAATGGATTCTTCAGCGCCAAAAAAACGCAAAAAGGATTATTTTCCATGGCAACGCAAACAAACAAACCCAGAGTTGCGTGCAAAAAAAAAAAAAAAAAAAAAAATAGCGGTAAGTTTGTTTTAGAGAAATTCTTCAGTGAAAATACCACCAGTAAAAAATACCTTGGCGATCGATAAAAAGAATTGACGAAAAACATTCTTTTTTAGCTATAGGAAAGGTGCTAACAACATTATTGCTGTCAAGAAACTTTTAGTGTAATTTCTGGTGCGAAATTTGCAGGAAACCTAACTATTTTCGACCTATATCTGTCTTCGATCGTACGGTAAAAATGGCCCAGGAAAAACATTTGGGCTAAACTGTCACGTGCGGTAGCTGTTGTGTACTATTGTTGCAAGGAAAACCGCTTGTCAAAAATACTTTTTTCAAATCCTTCCCCAAAAAAACGATGAAGTGATGAATCTCAAAAATCCGGATTTGGATTTAATCCAAAGTGTCCTCCTCGAGTGTGGATTCTTTGGATTCATGATCCGTTTTCGGATTTCGCCAAAAAAAAACGCAAAATCTGTCTTTGGATTCAAGAATCCGTTTTCGGATTTTCCCAAAAAAACGCACCCTTAGTTATTGATAATAATATTGATTATTGATAAAGACATGGGTATATATAATAATGGAGAAACCACTACAGTTGACCCAATTTCTTTTCGGTCACTACTTTAGACGCTCAACTGACTGGGCTACAAAAGAAGCACATGAAATAATCACTAAGATTACAATAGCTTGAGGTGACACTAATGTTCGCCATATGATGGTGTTTTTCTCAGCCAAAACCCTAAGCGAGACTGAAATCCGAACATTACACCCCTATTAAAGCAGATGACGAGCACCCCTGCCACTTCCATATGCACGTTCCCTCCCCCCCCCCCCCCACTCCCCCGGGTGTTGGGAAAACTGCTAGAACAAAAATCTCACGTATATGTCTTCAAAATGGCAGCATACAGCCAATAGTGTTTTCTACTGAGGTGACCAGAAGTCATGTTGGCTTAAAAAGACAGACTTTGAATAAATTATTCAAGTTCAATTTCGAAAACAACATTTTCATTCTTGTACATGGCTGTGGTTTCTTTGCATTGCTTATCGACGTCAAGTGAAAAAACTAGAATGATTTGTCCCTTTTAAAACTGTTAATGTTTTTGTGCACAACTCCAACTGCAAATTTGAAAATTGTTTCATGTGTTTCTAAAAAAGCCTCACTTAATATTTTTATTTTTATTTTTTTTCACTTAATATATCAAAGTACCACATTTGAAGATATCAGCTACAGTAGGAACTACTGTAACAGCAACCCAAAATACCGATTGGATCAAAACACCAGGCCTGTTATCACCACCCTGCAAGCAGACCCTTTCTTTTCCTTGCTCGATTTTGGCGTTCTCGAGAAAGGCTCTGCATGAATCGAGTAAGATCTTTATTGAATATGCGCTGCATGTTGCCAGGATACAGTCTCGAACCCAAGCCAAATATGCCAGATCTCGCCGCCATCTTGGTTTTTCATGGTACAGCGGGCTCAATTATAACCATCGGTTTTGTCACTAAACGGACGCTCACACTGGAATAACCGGTTTGACGAGAGAAAACAAGATTGACTAGTCCAGAAGCTCGGGCTGCGGCGGCTTCAAAGAGTTGACGCGATTCGGGCAGAGTCTACTTTTCTCCTCCTCAGTAAAGAAAAAGACAAAAGGTGGCTCTGCTCGCAGGGTGTGTTATCACAAGATGGAATGTTGAAAACGAAATCATGAAAAACGAAGATCACAAACCCGGAAAACAAAGACCTTCCAGAGAAATAACTTTCATGCAGCAAACCGTAAAGAGCAAAACACACCTACTATTTCCCCCTTGTTTACAATGGCCACTGAGTCATTTCAGGTGAATTTTCATAGGGACATTATTTTCCACATACTAGCCTACAAAGTATCACAAATCTGTAGTTTTAAAAAGAAATTTCTGTTATTGAATTGACAGGGGATCCTTCAACTTTGAGCTGAATTTTCATGTCTGAGTGATTTTGCAACAGTCACTGACTAGCCTTTCATGATATATTTCAGTTGCGCTCAATTTTTGGAATCTAACAACTTTTCAGATAATTAAGCAATCTGTTATCCACAGTTTGTGACGTAAGAACATGGTCAGCATGACTATCATCATCATTATTATTGCCGGTAAACTAAGTTCCTATTTAAAAAAGTACATTGATCAGTTCACTTTTGCGCATCTTCAACTTGTGAGCCAGCCACCTTAAGAAGTTTATCACTACTCCCTGCAAACAAAAGCAGAACAAAATTGGACTGATAGTTGACAATAATATTATTCTACAAGGGCACGCTGGATATGAAGTGATAGATAACCAACAAGGCACGTAACGCCGAGTTGGTTATAATCATTTGATATCCCGCAAGCCTGAGTAGAATAATTGCTTCATTAAAAACTCCAGGATCAACTACTCCACTCAAGCATCGATTTCTGCCTCGGTCAATTCCCGTCCAAAACGGCTTTTGAAGGCCATTTTTTCTCAGAGCCACCAAAGTTCAGTCCTGTTGATTGGGGTTAATACCTGGACGGTTGACCATCTGGGAACACCATGTGCTGTAAACTCTGGGGAGTCACGCTGGTGCATTGGTCATGAGCCATGCCTCCCTCCGTGGGCTGAGTCACAGACGATTTCAACTCAAGGGTTTTCCTCCCTCATCAACGACTCAATCGACTCACTGCAATTTCAATCTGGTTGTGATGCTGTGCTGTGCCATCTGACATGGACTGTAAAGCAACTGCTCTTTGTATGCTTTCGGCCCAATGTTGCGAGCCACTTATTGGCCCTGAAAAGCCCCTACAGGGGCCATTAAGTTGTTTACATACTAAGCAAAAAAAAAAAAAAAAACCCTCAGCTATACAGGACATTCAAGTACTATTTCCAAAACGAGAGCGAGTGTTTCCTCGGGATATCCAAACATCTAGAAACAAATTATTGTTTCGAGGTGTTTGAATACCCCGATGAAAAACACGAAGCAAGAGTTTTGGAAATAACTTCTCATGATCACTCTTAGAGAAATAATAATCAAAGACTGCCAATTGTAATTGTTTGCTGTCTAACATTCCTTCCTCGATAATTTCAATATCAACGATGTTTTTTATCGGCGTAATAAATTTGCATTTATGGTGCGATTTAATTTATTCTGAGATGTGAAAGTTGCTGGAGTTGCCAGCATTTACAAGTTGTCGTTCAGTCAGTATGTATACTGCAACAAAGTCTTTCGATAGATTTCGGCAGCCGAAAAGTGTGCAGGATGAGAAGAAAAGTGTTGATAATGCAGTACCGAAATCAACAGCTTATAAAACCAAATGGTCGTGTAAGGTTTTCGAGGAATGGAAACAGAATCGATTAGTGAAGTCCTGTACTTTGAAACCCGGCGGCCTTTTTACCACAAAAGACTTTGAAGAAGGAGTACAAACTTTGGACATGGACATTACAGACATGTCTACATGCAGCCTGCATTCTGTTTTCGAACATGTCTAGTTTAATGATTGTGAGGTAAATGTTTTTGTAAATGGGCTTAAATAAGGAAATGAAGCATTGTAAAAGTAAGGTTACTTCTGAGACATAAATATTCATTGCTTTTGTGCAAGATATCATTGTGCATATTTTTGCGGCAATTTATACCACTCTCCAGTGAGAGTGGTATGCAGTTTCTCCTTGGGTATCCAAACTGATCCACGTGATGTGGTATACATCTTGTGGTTGGTAGTTGACCTCATGAATTATTAATGATCTTGAAAAGCACCTATACAACAAACTATTCAAATTTCAAATGGACAAAACTATGCTTAATTTATGAATGAGGGAGCAACCCCCTTCTTGTGAATGAAAAACTAATGATAAAGAGAAAAAATTTAAGGAGACACCGTGCCCAAGTGGTTAGGGCGTTGGACTTGCTATCTGTAAGTTATGCGCTCAAGTCACTCTCATCATTTATTACGCAGGGCCCGGTTGTTCGAAAGACGATTAACTTAAACCAGGGTTATCCTAAACTTTTGTTTCATGTTTTCACCTTTTTGGTGAAAGTTTCTTTTGCCTATTATTGTTCTTCAAGATTGACTTCTTCTAATGCAAAGTTCCGCCGAATATCAGAGTTGAACAGCATGTGGGAGTAGAGAAATAAATTCCTTCATTAATTTTTAATCTGAGATTAGTGCTAATCGGCTTTTGAACAACCAGGCCCACAGTTCTCTGGGTAATCCATGGTTAACCCATTCAGTCCTAGGAGTGAGACCAGAAACCAATAAGGGTTGAAACGTGTAACAGCCCCTTGTGTGCTGGGAAACAAGCTTCAGAATATTCAATTTGCTAAGAACCATATTTGGAACAACAAGAGCAAGGGGTTTCCAAATATGGTACTTAGCACTGAAACATTCAACCAATCAGTTTGCACTGAATATTTGGAAGCTGTGAACGCGCGTTACACGTCAACCTCGTTCCCAGGGTCTCTCTTCTCTGCCTCCATTGTCGTTGACAACCCTTATGGGTTTCTGGTGTTGTTTCTGGTGAGACTTACTAGATTTTACTCTGTCTAACACTAGACAATTTTACTCATCAATGGGTGTGGTTTAGGAGTGACTTGGTTAACCACCCCACATCCACTATAAAACTATGTTTTCTTTAATAATAATAATAATAATAATAATAATAATAATAATAATAATAATAAAAACAATAAGTTTCGCTAGTTGTTGTTGCAAAGTACAACAATAATGCAGCTTGACAAGATTGAACCCAAAGCATCGTAATTATGGCGCCTCTGGCAGCCACTATAAGGTCTGTGTACGACCTTGGAGCACAGCTTACAGCCAGCTGCAATCAGATGTAGGCTGGCTTTTGTTGAGGAAGGAAAACCGGAAAACGTGGAGAAAAAAACCCTTGAAGCAGAGTTGAGAACCAGTTGACACAAATTCAACCCACTTATGGCTTCAGATCCGGGATTTGAACGAGGGCGCTATTCCCCCCTGCTGCAATTGAGAATTTCAATAATATTTGCTCTGCCAGATGGCATTCTCACAACAAATTTGTTCTTTGTGAATTTTGTTCAAATGTTTTAATGGCTATTGGTTCGCTTAGTATTTCATTTTCATACCTATATTCTCTGAAACCTTTTCAAATGTGTTTAAGGCTGCATTTGTATTCAATGACAGGAATTCTGCTTCTTGGGGCTTAAGCTGAAAATAAAACAGCAATGATGAGCAATCATGACAAATTTTTGTTGTTGTTCGAGATGTGGAGTTAGCTAGCATAGCTGAGTACTTATTTACGGCACAGGTGTCAAAAACCAAGATATTTTAACCTTTTGTTTTCTTGTAGTTTTGCAAATGTCAAAGTAGAAAAGGGTTCTGTGACTGATGTTTTGTTGCAACATATTAAATAAAATTATTAACATCATAATAATACTAATAATAACAATAATAATAATAATATTTTTGAAATTCATATTTAATCAATACATGTTTCGGATGAAACATCATCCATCGTCAGTTGACAAATAAGAAATAAACTAAAGTTGAGCAATAAATAGTGTAACAAAGTGAGATATAACATGAATAATTAAGGATGAAGGCGAGAACAGAATAAAAACACCCAACCACGAAACAAAACAGAAAAAACCAAACTGTTTAGGCTAAGAAAAGAAACTAATTAGTATGAAAGGGATAAATTAAGATGTTTGACTTGGGAATTTAAAGATGGCTGCTCCCAAAGGATATGCATGGCTTCTTTGATTTTCAATTGGAAACGTGTGGAAGCAGAGTCGAGGATTTTAAAACAGTCTTCTGAACACCGGGAGCGACAATTTTCAGAACCTCTCAAGTGCTTAAATATGTGGGAATGTTTGTCGGAGGCGAGATGTTCACGGATGCGAGTGGCGAAATGTCTATTGGTTTCACCAATATAACAGGCATTACAGCCTGCACATGAAAACTTGTAAATGACTCGCGATCGTAAACCCGCAGGGATAGGATCCTTCGCCCCAAATTAAGTTGGTGTTCACCCCGTTTAAAATTAGGAGTTGGTTTGGGGCGAAGGATCCTATCCCTGCGGGTTTACGATCGCGAGTCATTTACAAGTTTTCATGTGCAGGCTGTAATGCCTGTTATATTGGTGAAACCAATAGACATTTCGCCACTCGCATCCGTGAACATCTCACCTCCGACAAACATTCCCACATATTTAAGCACTTGAGAGGTTCTGAAAATTGTCGCTCCCGGTGTTCAGAAGACTGTTTTAAAATCCTCGACTCTGCTTCCACACGTTTCCAATTGAAAATCAAAGAAGCCATGCATATCCTTTGGGAGCAGCCATCTTTAAATTCCCAAGTCAAACATCTTAATTTATCCCTTTCATACTAATTAGTTTCTTTTCTTAGCCTAAACAGTTTGGTTTTTTCTGTTTTGTTTCGTGGTTGGGTGTTTTTATTCTGTTCTCGCCTTCATCCTTAATTATTCATGTTATATCTCACTTTGTTACACTATTTATTGCTCAACTTAAGTTTATTTCTTATTTGTCAACTGACGATGGATGATGTTTCATCCGAAACATGTATTGATTAAATATGAATTTCAAAAACATCGTATGGATCATCAAAGCGATATCTTACTTCGTGCTGCTAAGAAGTTTTAATAATAATAATAATAATAATAATAATAATAATAATAATAATAATAATAATAATACATTCTAGATTGTGTGACAATAAGTGATGTTATGTTTTAGGTAAGTATAGGTCAGGATTATGGGCTTTTTCCTAACATGTGTAAGAAGTGATTTGCAACTTGTAACATGAGACAAGTGGACTGAGTTGTATTGCTGGTTCAATCATAAATTATGCAGGATTGTTGTAAGTGACTTGTCCGGTTTACACAGTACGATTTGTCAGAATCTTGCGTGTATTTTGACAGCTGATGAGCGACCGATTCACGGAAATGAAAAAAAAAAAAACTGAACTGCAACAGATTTTTTAAGTCGGGCCAACACTCTGAAAGAAACCGCATGTCAATCAAAAGGTATGCAAGTGGATGATGTGCATAAATACTTACAAAATTAAAGCGTTCAAAATGGCAGATACTAAAAAAGGACAACGGAAAGGAAAAGGAGGAAAAATCACATTTTACAAAATTTGTATGGTAGGATTTATTGCCCAAACAAAACTGGCCGACAAAAAGTACTGTGTAAACTGCAACATTTGCATGCAAAAACCCTGGAACAAGATCCTGCTCCAACCAGATTTAACTAAAATGCATGGGCCCAACTTCAACTTTGTAGCCACAAACGCAATTACTGTTTACCTCCCTCTTACTGGATTTCATAATGATGTTCTGTTTTATTATGTGAATAATATTGCATTTCCTCCTATACTGACAGCACCACACCATTAATTATTTCTTGAAACTGGTTCAATAACTGTTACAACAAATTTGTCTTTATCTAAATTATATTCATTATCACAATCTTAAAGTGATAAACCCATTGACTCCGAGGGGTTCCCCATTGACGAGTAAAATTGCTTGGGCTTAAACAGAGTAAAATACTAAGTCTGACTGGTTTAGGCCAGCTTGAGAGTCAAAGGGTTTAAAAATGAAAAAAAATCACAATTGAACTAGTTTGAAAAATATTGAACCCAATCTAAAATTAAACCATAACATATTACACTAAATAAACCTATACTGTCAAATCTCTAGGGGATAATTTTATTATTTACCTGTTCCCCCAGTTTTTTCAACGCTGTTAAAATCTCCACCGCTTGTTGTGTGTATGCGGTTTGACTTAAGTGGCCAGTCTTAAGATCTCTTTGCATCTACAGAAAATAAGAAACCAGGTTCATAAGATATTATTCACCTGGCATTCAGAAACAACAACAATAACCCATTTATTTTCCACTAAAATACAAAATTAATTCAAAAGAGAATTGAATGTTTGAATAATAAAAAACTACTCAGGATAGTGGGAAAACTGAACAAGCTGAATAAGGTCCACAGATTCAGTGAAATAGATGCTGCTTAAGTGAAGGATGGGTGCCCAAGACGTCCTGGAGCTTCTACTACATGTATTGGCAGCCAGCTCCAAGATGGACACTGCACCCATGGCTGGCAAAACCTGACAACCTAGCCATGAGTCCTCACCTTGCAGAGAAGATATATAAGCACCCATCATAATGATAAACGATGGAATGTAGAGGGGGGAGGGTGGAGAAAAACTGCTAAATGCTCCACAAATTAAAAAATGCTCCTTTGTCCCGGCGCACTCAGTCTGATAAACAACCTCTACAACCCAAAGCACAAGTAATCAGACACATGCGCAAATATAACAAAACCACTGACAACAACTGACTGAAGAGGGTCCTACATTTTGTAGTTGTTAACTCTGTTAAATTGTATTTAACTTTATAAAAATTGTAAGCTTTAGAAAGAACAAATATATATTATTATCATTATTTAATATTGCACTATGATCATACACAATGATGAATTTCCAAATTCAAAGCTACATCATGGAAAAAATGAAAAATGCACGATTTGGTAACACTTAAATTTATACCTCAGCCAGTCTTTGTCTCAGCTGTCCTGGTTGTTTCTTGGCAAACAAGCGAATGACTTCTGGAGTTTTGAAAGCATCACTTATAGCAGCTTGTATTGCCTGGTGACAAAATTGACACAAAGGAAACTTAAGGACAGTCCTGTAGATACCAATAAGTCAATAATATTAATGATTATTATAAACACAAAAACTACTGTTGATTCAATACACTAATAATGGTTTTTGTTTTGGTAACATTATGTAGCTTGCTACAAAACGAAAAAAAGAGAGAAAAGATTGACAAATCAAAACCTGGTATCAGTGAGGGAAAGCGCTATCTTGTAGCTCAGTGCCAGTAAATGAAACTTCCACATTACGTGACACAAAACAACCTATTTGAGCCTGATTGGCAGTCGAAGAACAAAGCAAACAAGCTAAAAATTATCTTGAGAAAGTGGGTGCCCTGACGCAACAATATAGTACGCTTTATCCCATCTCAAAACGAAGCCAAACCAGTCTGAGTTCATTGTCAGGCCAGGCTTATGTAAATGCAAAAAAAGAAACGTATGGAGGCCGGCCAACACGAACTCACGCCAGTCTGAGTTTGTCCTGGTCTCATGTAAATATCCCCTAGGGCAACTCAGTCTAGTGCAGGTATAATGGGCTCCTATGACCACTCTTATAGGTGAAATATTTGCTGACTTCAAGATTCAGACACAGCCCTTGTCTTGTTCTGTTTTTCATTTCAATATTCATTAGTTTGCTGAGGCAGTGTTGGAAGTACTAATGAATCGACTCTGTACAACCGTTGTGCTCCCGTTGAGCACTACAGTCTATGATTTTTTCTAACTTCCGTTAGATTTTTATTGGGAATACTAGGTCAGGGACAGTGAAGTTCCAATAAGGAATCCATGGAAAGAAATCATGTTTTTGTGATCATGTATAATTACTTTACTATGCCTCTTGGATCATTGAAATGTACTGTGCTTTTGTTTAAGAGTTTTCATCTGTGGAAAACTTGAAATTGAAAGGACCAAAATGCAGGGAAATATTTTTATTGGGTGGGGATGGGGGGGGGGGGGGGCATCATCTCCATGCCCCCAGTCACCCCTACAAAGAACAATGCATCCTCCGAACCCCAAACCCTAAAATATCAAAATACAAGTTGTTTAAATCTTTGGGCCCCCCCCCCCCCCCCCCAGCTTTTCCAGGCTTGCTACGTTTCTGTAGTACATGTAATTTGGTAATTTTGCCCAAGCAGTTGTATGTTACAATATGTGACCTGAGAAACCAAGCTTTCAAGACTCTCTTGGTCACATACAACAAAACCACTGATTTTGTGACCAGCCTTTATTGCTAATAATTACCGTAATGCAACACGAATGGCCAATTTAGTACAATTCAGATACCATAGGATGAACTAAATTTTATTGATCAGTTGGTAGAATTTCATATAACAACACATCACTGCCTTCTAAAATATTCCAAGTTAAGCCTGTGATTACCAGTTGCATGCTGCTTATATCATCAACTAGTGTCACATTCCCAGCGGCAAAGTTATCCAGGGTGTCTTTGAATTCTTTCAGTTGTTCCACTGTTTCCTTCTTTGTTTCCTCATATTCATCTTCGTCCAAGTCTTCCCTAAAAGTTGACCAACAAACAAGTGACATAAACTAATTAACCGTGCACCAGTGGCTCAGTTGGTTGAGCACCGGGCTGTCACGTGGGACTCGGTCGTAAGTTCAACTCCGGCCGGACAAACACTCAGGGTCTTAAAATAACTGAGGAGAAAGTGCTGCCTTTGTAATGATATCTGCAAATTGTTAGACTCTGTAGTCTTCTCGGATAAGGACGGTAAGCAGGAGGTCCTGTCTCAAAACCCTTCAATGTTCATAATCCTGTGGGACGTAAAAGAACCCACACACTTCTCGCAAAGAGTAGGGCATGTAGTTCCCGGTGTTGTGGTCTGTCTTCTGTGGTGTATCATGGTTGGGAGGGTAAAATGCTCGGAGATAATAGCTACACCAAGCTACCCTAAAATCTGAGTGTAAATAAAGATATATGATATGATATGATGTGATGATTATTAATGTTATTATAAATTGCAAATTTCAATAATAATACACAAGAGTAACATCCTCCTCATCATCACTTGACCCTCCCAGCCCACATGCCCCTAACAACCTTGCCCCACACCTCCTGGTCTGACATTACCCACACCTCCTGGTCTGACACTACCTTACCAATATCAATTCCCGAGTCTCTTACAATCACATCTTGGAATGTAATAGGCTTTTTGCAACAATTCATCACATGACCTTTCTTTCTTAACACCATGATTCTGCCAGGTTTCAGGAAATTGTTTTTCCAGAAATAAAAAGAGCAGCTCAAAATATGCTACCATGCCCATTTTTATAAGTACATGATTTAAACTGATGTTGCTACAGTTGAAAGAATTTTAATAAGGATTTGTATGGGAAAAGGACGCTTTGCCACCCACGCTTCAATGATTTTCATACAAATCCTTGTATTTTTCTAAGTTTGTCACTGCTTGTTGGCAATGACTGGCAAATTGGAATAAGCGTCTAGTCAGCTTCTGGGAGGTGGCAAAAGTTTGCTGTATATCAGTTCACAAATACGAGAGAGATAGCTATCTGAAGCAAAGGTTTCAGGCCCTGGCCCCACATAATTATATTTCAGTAAATCCTGACAATGTTCAATGTAGTATGTTGCAACAAAATTAATTTCCTACAGCTATGTAATCTCCTGCTCATATCAGTTCCTGCTTGGCTTGATTTGCTTTGATTTTCTATTCTGCTTTTGTCATGTTGCTTTCCATAGTATGGGACCTAATTATATTAAGGTGATTCGTCAGTAAAAAAAGTTGTCGAACGATTTTCTTGAAACTTTCCCTGAATGTTCCCTACTAATCCCTGAGAACTACAATAAAAAAGACAAGTCACCGTGCTTGGTTAAGAGACATAATGGGCCAATCTTACCCCATTGATGACTGTACTGATACTAATCATGTGCGTTATTTTAAAAGAAATATAGGTCACCGCGCTCGTTTAAGAGTAAAACACAATCGTACCTGATAGTGACTATCTCATCATAGACCAAAACAACAAAATTCGCCATGTTCTCGGAATGTGCTCATTCGAAAGAATTATGGGTCATTTACAACTTCTCTCACATGTTTTGAGAACTGTTTTATCATCTAAGATCGACTTTCGCCATATTTACAATGTTGCAAATTTAAACAACGTATAAATATTGACACACCATATGCGCAGTACAGGATGCCTAGTGCAATACCGAGGAATCACCTTAATACTTCCAGTTTTTTCGGACGGCAAACTACGTGTCCCATCTCCAACACTCAAGAGGATGACAAAGAAAATTATCAAGAAGTAAAAATTAATGTGGTCTTGACATCATATAAACCTAATATAATGGAAATAAAATGAAGTCTTTCTTGAGGCAGGCACATTTTTAGTGTATGGGTCTTCCATGTGTAAATTACCACGGGAAGAAAACTGAATGGAGAATGCGGGCTTGTCAAATATCCTTCAAGCAGGTCTCAGTGTGTGTGTGAGAGAGAGAGAGAGAGAGAGAGAGAGAGAGAGAGAGAGAGAGAGAGAGCTGTGTTGTAACATTACCCATGTAGACTCACAAACATTAGGATTTTCTGGGCATTGTTGATGTGGTAAGGGAAAACTGGCTAGTGATTTACTGCTAAGGCAACCAACCCATGGTAAACGGACAACCAGAAACAACCTTTATCAACCAACTGACAAGAAATACTGCGAGCCACAACAAAAGAGGTGAGAGCTCCTTGCAAGAGTCATGTCATGGAACATCCAGCATGCCCTGACCATAGGATGATGATGAAGATGGTGACTGTGTTGATTTCAAAAACTGTAAGAAGCAAATCTGAGACAAAGTGGAAGGACTTTCCTTTCCACATTTCTCAATAAGAACAGAGGTTTTGCTTTCTTTCTTGAGAGCTACTTAGAAAAAAGTTGTACACATGTAACTGTCTTATAGAGAGCTCAGTCACAGAGAAACCTGATGGGAAATTTGGTCGGAACAACCCATCGGTCTTAAACCAGGGTTTTCAATAAGACCTGCGGGCAGGTGAAACTTACTTCTAGCTTATTTAATGAATTTCCCGCCTAGTTTAATTAGGAAATTATCCCAACTTATCCAAATAACAAGGGAGAACATGCGTCTGACAAAAAAAAAAAAAACCTTGGTCAAGCTTTGTTCATGAAGAAAGCTAAAGAATCTTGTTCCAAAATCCAGGAAATACATTCTACAAGGTCCAAATTTCAAATATTTTGCAGGGGAGGATTCCCTCAGAAAAGTGTGCACCATCAGTGCTTGCTGTTGCTTCACTGACTACTCCTTTTTTTACTCACTAGCATTTTTGTTAAAATCCCTGCTTTACCCATTGACGAGTAAAATCGTCTGGCGTTAGACAGAAAAAAATACTAAGTATGGCCGGTTTAGGCCGGTTTAGGGGGTGAATGGGTTAACTAAACGTAAACATAGAAGTGGTCGTCTACTGAGAGACAGTTAACTCCTGGCCAAAAATTAAAATGTTGAAAAAGTTTGTTGAAACTGGCTTACTTGCACTCCTCTAGATCCGCAAGTTGAGCTACAAGTCGGTCAAGCTGTTCTTCAAGATTTCGTTTCAGCTTCTGAGTCTCACTCGTCCCTCTTGAAGTCATGCTGCTACAAAATCAGCTCATATGTGGTCAAGCTACTTTATGAATGGGATTTGTAATGTACCTGTTCAAATTAGTGATAAAAACCAACGTCAACCGTGAGTTCTTTTAAAAACAAGATTTGGTAAACTCTATTTAACCCATTGACTCCCGAAAGTGCCCCCAATTGATAAGTAAAATCGTCTGACGTTAGACGGAGTAAAATCTCACCCCTAGGAGCCCGTGAATGGGTAAAAAAACACTGAAAAACGATTTTAACCAACCAATTTCCAGCACTTTTCTTATTACTGGCATATAGTGCCTTTTCTAAGTACTGGTATACTGGGCTTGAACCCCACAGTCACCTAGTTTCAGTTGAATTTCAGTGGGGTTTTCCCGTCAATGGAGACCTCCAAAAAGATTGTTTGTTGGATGTGTGAAATTGACTTCTAGAAGGTGTCACCTAGTTTATGCAGTCACACATTTGAGAATTATCAGAGGTGTCAGAGATTGCCATTAGGAACCTTAAAACTTGAGATGTTTTTGAGCAATGGACGGCAACTGGAACTAAAGCATTTTCTGTTTTAACTTGTCTGGACACTACCACATTAATATTGTTAAATATCTTTTCACTATTACAGACTGGGAGAAACTATAGTAACTGCCCTGGGATGCAAATTCCATCTGTGCCTCAAAAACAACACATGCTTGAGCTCTGTAGCTAGCAATGAGCAAAGTAGAGCCTCATTGACTGCAACAACCTTTAGAAACAATTCTTTTTTTTTTCTGGTTTGCAGGATTTAATAAAATGCTTACAAAGGAAGTCAAGGGAGTTTTAAACCTGGCCTTTCTCTGGTGATCCTTGCAATCTGATCGATGGGCTCTTAGCAGTGCGATCTATTCCCAAATTGCATTATTTTTTTTATTTAAATCCCACCATTTCCCCAACCAATGAAAAAGGAACAATAAAATAACACAACCAATCAGATTTCAAGGCTTGTTTAAGGCAACCAATCAAGTCAACTGAAGGAAAATGAAAGACAAAGAAAATCATTGTGTGGCGAATTTTGCAACTTTTGTTTCCCAATTGGATCAATAAAATATTGGTACTGACTAAAATCGTGTATTTTAGCGATTAAATAATTATTGTGTGTTTTCTAAATGGATGTAATAAAGTGATAATTGAACTTTGCATTGTGCAATTTTGGTCTGAAATCATACTTGTGATTTCAAATGGAATTCACGTTGCGCGCTCGACCAAAGTTCAATGACCTTTATAAAAAGAACATAACTTCACAATAGATTTTTATTTTCACACGATAATGTTTAAAGCTGAATGGGTTGTGGGTTAGGGTTAATACCTATCATACTACCGATACCAGCAACAGGACATTTACCTGAATAAACCCTTGCAAAAATTTCTCAACTTCAATATTACAATAATTTTGCATCAGCCCTTCTTCATATTGAGCCTACACGCTTTCCTTCTGTCAGAATTGGCCCGCCAGACCCATCACTTTGCAAAGAAAATGAAACAATCCCTCGCATTCTTCTGGAGGAGTATGTATCATCCTCGAAGTGTGTTTATAATTTGAATGCGTTGTAGAGTTAGTCGTTCCAAATGCCTGGTCTGGCCGGTCAGTTACGTCTAATGGAAAGCGCTCTTAGACTTCAGATCAAGTTCCATCTAGCTCTGCTTTATATTATGCACTGCACATCGTGCAGCAATCAAAGATTTCCATAGTTTATGCATAATTCAAAGTTAAACCTGCTTTAACAAAAGTACATTGCAGCTGCAGTTACTGTACAATATTACTCTGATGGCTCTTCCATCGTCTAGAATGATCATAACAGTTACTTACGTGAATCACTGCTTACCCAGTAATATTTCCACTTCTTTCTTCAAATTTCGACGTTCCCAGTGCTGCGAGGGCTGCCCTGTTGGGATATCAGAGGGAACATGGAGACGAAAAAAAAACATACCTTTCATTGATTTAATAATGTAAATCTGCCTCTACTCTCGACAGAAAAAGCAAAGGAGAAAAATCGTTCAACGATGAAGTATTCCGAAGAAAATTAGAAGTGCAAAAGACATCAACAGCAATGGAAAAAAAAAAAATTATCAAATTGGCTGACGTCATATCCGTCACGTTCACTATAAATCTTACTTCCGTCATGGGGTTCCCGATATTCAATTGATTGGTACACCCTTTGTGGTGCACAGAACCTCGCAGCCTTCCTCTCGGAACCACGTTGTGAGAAGATAGAAAATCGTAAGTATTTCATTCATTATTTTGTTCGTTAGATGCGGGTGTTTGGACTTTATTGTAAGTATCTTCAACCTTTAAAATATGACGGAAGAGTTATGTTGTAGCGTAGAGAAACCAGTCACTGTGAGTCACAAGAAATTCGTCCTCGTTTTCGGCCGCGTTCTTGTGAATACTGGCTGTGAACCACCTAGCCCATGGATCTGTTTATTAATCTTTGTTAATTTGCTGAGAAATCTTAGGCTTAATAAATAGATAGTCTTGTGGGCCTTTTTCCTTCCTGTTTTTTTCCTTTTCGTTCAGTCTTTGCTGGTTGAATATCGTAACTGGTTCTCCATCCTACCGGTCGCAAATTCTACACGTGATTTTGCCCTGAAACAAATTCAGGCGCCGTAGAAACGTGGAAAACTTGCTTAGATGTATGTTTCCGAAGCCTTCTTTATGAATGATGAGTTTGTGTTTTATAAGCATCCTATTACAGAGAAAGTTGAATGTTGAACAGCGAAGTCGCATCGATTGGTGCAATTCCAGTTTTTCCCCGAACTATCTTAATTCTTAATTCTTGCTTACTCATGATGTCAATCACAGTCTTCAGTCGGGTTGTGGGAAATATTTAGTTAGTTTCGGATGAGTTTTGGGGAGCTGGTGGTTGGTTTGATCAGCCGTAGAAGGATCATTTTGCACAAGAATTAGGCTAATTTTATGATCAAGTCAATGTGACATTTTGTTCACGACTCTCCTCCGAGTAAAGGAATTTGATCTCTTCTCTTCTTCTGTACTTCTAAAATAAAGGGAGGATAACCCTGTTTGCCTGATTCACTTCAACCAACTTACATGTACATCACTGTGGCGTCATAAGTCATTACAAGGTACAAGTGTACAAGTGTACAAATGTGACAAAAAGGCTAACTTCCTCAAATTTTCGTTCTTGTCCATCTTTAGTTCTAGGTGACAAAAATATCTTAAGTGCACTGATAACAGAACTATATCACCATTTTGGAAAGGTTACTCTATTGATTAGCAGTACTCAAGGATTAGTTAAGTGCATTTAATCTTCCTAATCACCTCCACCACAACATGACAAATTGCGGCCTATCCTCACACCACGGGAACACAGAAAGCTGCAAGAATCTGGAACAAAAATTCATCTTTCAACTAGGTACACTCCATCCTCACTGAATCAATGAATGCCTCTCATTCCATTAATTTATTCGCAAGTTAATGTTACCATATTTCCACCAATGGCAAAGCTCCTCCAGACACGCATAAAAACCAACAGCACCTCTATTCGCTCTGACAAGAGGTTAACGCTCAAAACGTCAGCTTACCAAATTGTTCACGGTGGTAATTTGACCTTTATCAACACGTTTAAAACCAAATTTTCCTGCATTACATTCCTGTCATTGATGATGAATTTGAAAGTAGTTGGATATTTTGGGGATGATTGTTTTCTAGCAGTTGTTTGGTAATGATGGTATCAGAGTATAAGTATTTTTACTGTAATCTTGTTGCTAATAATTTTATTTAAAACAATTATTGTGGAATACATGTGTTACAATGCAATATCAGTTTTGTGGGGCAATAGCCAAACAGTGCGACTCCAATGCATGTACAGCACGGGGTATTGCTGGACGGTCACCCATCCAGATATTAACCTCATCCAACAGGATTTGACTTCCCTTGGGCAAGCCGTAACACTATCACATGAGATTGAGGTCATTTGTGCCAGAAAAAGATGGCATCCAAATGCTGAAAGCATATAGCATCACAACTCAGCGATACTCGAGTGGCATCCAGCGTGACTGACACAATTAGAATACGTTCTCCTTCACGCAATTTTGATTTAAGTGTACTTGGAAGAGGAATGTGCCTTTGAGATACAGAAGACATGGATCTAGGCCATTTACTTGTATCTTAATCAATCTTAATGACATAGTGAAGTCTTTGGAGTGAGGCCAAAGTGGGGTGACCCCTGCCTTTTCACTGTCTGCAGAAAGAGACCACACTTTGTCCACTGTATGCATTCCAGTAAAGCAGCGTGGGCAAATCAGATACTTGGACAAACTTCTTTTTGCAGTACCAATGCTCTCATAATGTTGTTGTTGTTGTTGTTATTATTATTATTAATAGCAGTAGTAGTAGTAGCAGCAGCAGCAGCACTCTCTAAGCCCCAGGTCGGGGTCCGATGCCAAGCAGTGTTTATGCGTGTAGAGCCTGAATTTACCATCTCCTTGTACATGTAGGTTGTTCTGTTCACAGAAAGTCAAGATTTCTTCTTCTTTTTCTTCTTCTTCTTCTTCTTCTTCTTCTTCTTCTTCTTCTTCTTATTATTATTATTGTAATTATTGTTATTTATTATTGTTGTTGTTGTTATTATTACTACATTATCATTGAAATGTTGGAATTGGCAAAGGTGGCTGACAATGTGAAGTACTGTTTACAAAATGAGCAGCAGTTGTTTTTAGGGTTCAAAAACACATGCTGCAAGTGTTTTTGAATGGCTTCAAAACATTCCACAAAAAGTGATAATTCTGTATACCAAAATTCAGCCGGCGATCACCTCTTTCTCAAGTGGCGATTTTCACCGGCATCTGGCACTTAGCAACATCCCTGAGTGGGGCTCAAATGCGGAATAATCCAGGGAGGCTCCTTGTCTCCACTGCTGTTGGTACTTGAGATGATCCCTCTCACCATGTTGCTGAAAGGAGAGAACGTTGGGTACTATCTTGGGTGGTGAAGGTTCGTCATGAAGGAATTGTGTTGCTGGATGGTCAGATGATAAGTGAGGTTGACGAGTATGGGTATAGGTACTTGGGTGTGCTGGAGGTATAATGCAGAAAGAGGTGAAGAAGGTCTAACAGGAGTATTTGAGGAGGGCGAAACTGGTGGCGAGATCGAAGTTGTGTGGTGGGAATTTGACCAGGGCTATAAATGTGTGGGCTATGGGTGTGGTGAGGTACACAGTGCAGGGATTTTGGATTGAAGTGGTCGGGAACTGAGGGTGACGAATGGAAACTCAGTAGAGGTTGACAGTGTTTGGGCAATCCTCCGAGTTAAATGTCAGCAAACTTCTCAAACTGCTAGTTGTTCCAAGCAAAGCTGTTTTCTGTAGCAACTCCATATTTTAATCCCAACTTTACTTTAAGTCACTTTTTCATTTTGTTTCTCACTGTTCCAAGAGCAATGAATACAACAAGAACAATTACTTCCTAGAGCTTCCTCAAGTCCACTTTTTGTTCCTCATCTTTTCAGAAGTTAATATCTTTACTTTAGCCTTTTCTTTCTCATGGTATATTGTGTAGTTTTCTCATATATTGTATGGTTAACAATTTGTCTTCATTGTAAAGGTCCTGAAATTGATCATTGTCACCGAGCAAGACAGTACTGCAACCTACCTTAACTAAACAAACGTGTGGAAAAGCCAATACGAATGGCCATTGTTTGTGGTCCAGAAATGCCATTACAGTGAAGGGAATTACCGTAAACGTTTATGTATAGGCCACATCCGTAGATAAGCTGCACCCAGAATTTAGAAGCGCAGATTTTGGAAAAAAATGTAATGCAATAAAGTTTGAAGTTCCAGTAAAGTTCTATTGCTATAAACCAACAAGGACAAACAATCAGGGTTTCACCATAAAGTGGAAATTCCTTCAATATTAAAACAAAACAAACAAGTGCTTAGTAGCCAAGCTTTAAATGTGGGGAGGAGTCTGGGCCAGGGCCTGGGTATCATGACCACATCTACAAAGATGTACCCGCAATAGGCAAAAAATTCATGCAGAATAGGAGCTTGATAATGCAGTCGACAAATTTGCCGAGAAGGTGGTCAAGGACAACGAAATAGTCAGCCATTTACCTCACGAGTACTCACAAATTTTGTGGTATTTTATTGCACGTGGCGGAAAGATATGCGTGGAAGTGACTGGCCGAAGACGTCACTGCAAACAGCTGTGCGGAGGAATGGAGATTCCTTGTAGGTTGGTGTCTACTTGTTCGAGTAAAGCGAAAATTAATCGCTTGAAAGAACTCTTGAAGAGCAAGATTTGCCGATAAACACTCGAAGACACAAACGGCTCTTTTAGGAGCCACTACTCATTAAAAAGTCAATGAACAACAGCAACATGCTCTCAGTTTCTTTTATGTTTCTTTACTGAGATCTTAAGAAGTTGTATGAATATTAATTAGGTTTTTTAAAACTCCAGACACAGATGTAACCATGGATAAGCCGCACTAATAACTTGCCTAGGGATATGAGCTCATCGGACGTTTTAGACCGAGTTAAGTGGCCATCTATTTTTGGTCAGTATGAAGTTGCGTTATTTAAGTTTATGCACAAGGAATATCACTCTAATTTGCCCAAGATTTCTTTTCACATTATTGTGAAGCGTGAATGTAATTATTCATCACGAGCTTCGAATAAGTTAGATGTGCCTCGGTTTAACACCAGATATATGAATGACTCAATTAAGTATAGGGGTGCAGTATTATGGAATGCTATGACTGCAAAACATTAAGATTTAGCTCAGTCATCTAGTTTTGGGTCATTGAAGAAGAAATTGAACAATTTGGTAGCTTTTAGGGACTTTGATTTTAGTATCACATCAGCGCAGACTAGTAATTTTAGAAGGGATGGGTTTATATATTATTAATTTTAAGGGGATGTATTGAAGTATTTGATAATCAAAGAGCTTGGGTTGGAGGGTATGACGTTTTTTATCATTTTTATAATTTTTATAATTTTATTTCAAAAAAAAAATATATATATATATATATATATATTCTTTTGTATATTTATTATTAGAGCTAGGGGGGTGAGTAAGTTGGGAGTGGGATGAGTAATGACAGTTTAAATTATTCTAATCTGAAATTTTTATTTAGTACATGTATGTCTATGTGTTTATACATGTATGTAATACATGACCCCACAAGCTTTTTAGCTTTTATCCTTATCGTGTCAAAATAAAGATTATGTACCCTTGATTTATGGCTTCAATTTTGTGAAAAAAGGGCAGCTTATACATGCACGTTTACGGTAGTTTTCTTGCTAAGCGGAGCTTGGGTGCTGTCCTTTTGTATACAAAGTAAATTCGACTTTCAGAGCCATATGGATATCACACATTTTCAGCTCAACAAAAAATGCCAATTTTCTGATTTGTTAAGATCAGAGAAACAGTGACCACAGTTGGTTCTAACCATAATTTACATGTAGAATAGATTAATGATTTCATCTGTAATTTGGGTTGCTGACTGAACAGGATAACAGATAGTATTTAGACTTCTAACCAGTGGTGTGCTTGGTAATTTGCTACTTGTAGTGTCTGGCTGTTCCTGTTTATAGTTTTCTTGTTTGTTCATTTGTTCATTTCCCTTGTATTTGTCCTTTAGTTCTTGTTACCATGTCTGACCATGATGAGTTTGAAGGAAGTGCTGACTCTGGTGCGTCCAAGTGCTACCCTCAGCAATGCTCAGCGCTCCGTAAAAATGGGCATGTCCTCATCAAAGGTCGTCCCTGCAAAATTGTAGAGATGTCGACTTCAAAGACTGGCAAGCATGGCCATGCCAAGGTATGGCAATGCTTTTAAGGGACCCTCCACATCTAATAAGAATTGAGCTTGTAAAACATTGTAAAGGAAGTGTTAATGATAAAAATATTATGACATTTTTATGCCTTTGTGTCATCATGATCATCATCATCAAACGTAAAGAAATTAACGGGATTGGCAAGTAGTGGTTTCAACAAGTACCGACAGCCAGCAAAAACCATTGGCTACCTTTTTCCCTAAAGTGAAGTAACTAAAGAGATAACAGTCAGGTACTCTTCTCAAAACATAATTATACCAATTTCACTGTTATAATGGCTCAGAATTAAAAAATCCAGTCACAATTTTGTGGAAAGGTACCAAAATTTAGTTTCAAGTTTGCAAATTTTGATTGCAAAGTGTGCTGTTTGTAACCATGGGTCATCACGTTGTATTGTGTTCCCACCAGGTTAATAAAATAAAATATGAGCCTGCAGTACATGTCTAGTGAAACCACTGAAAGTGACAAATGATCGAGGCAATGGTGGTGCGCACACAACATTGCAGCTAAATTATGCTACAATGTTGTTTGATATCTTCAGATTGACTGGAAACAATCTATATTCATTTAGTGGCAACTACTAACCCTTTTAGTTCTAATGTTATTGCAAAAGTGAAAACTAGTTGCAAACTGAAAAAATTCAGTTGCAAATGTAACTGTACGGTTTGCCATTTCGAGCCTTGAATAATAATTATTAGTCAACCATAAAACAATCATTCAAACTTTGTAGAGTAACCTTCACCAAGTTAATTACAACTGTAATTTTGATAGAATCCTGATGATTTTTTTCTTTTTCTTTCCAAAGGTTCACCTGGTGGGCATAGACATTTTCACTCAGAAGAAGTATGAGGACATTTGTCCTTCCACCCATAATATGGATGTCCCTATTGTTACGCGAAAGGATTATACGGTACTGTACATTAATTAAATTGTTTTTCTTAATCCATAAGAACTAAGTAATAACAATGAACTTTAAAGCCATGTTCCCACTCAACGTTGATTATGATCAACAGAAGTATAATTCAGGCTATCATACTCCAGTCAATTTTATTCAATTGTGGTTCTGTTCACATCTGCTAAAGGTCAAATTCGATAGGCAGGGTAACATTGCAGTGTGAGACGAAATGGGGCTGTATCACGTGGCCACCGCGATTATCATCTTCATGCTTGAGGCGAGAAGACAACCAAGGATAGCTTGTGAGAATAAAAGAGAAATCCAAATTAATCTTCACTCCATAAAGCAATCAGAAGTTTCGTCTGCTTATACATGTACATGTACCACCACGTGTTTGCCATTCTGTTCAATTACGCACTGTAATTACTTCAAACAACTCCCTTGAAGTTATTTGAAGTAATTATAACCCAATAATAATCAGCAACGTTAATTAGTTGATGTGAATCCATTTCATATTTAATTCGATTCTAACTTGATCATAATCAAGGCCTTATGTGAACATGGCTTAAGTGTTGAGTGTATTTAGTGCTAGGTCAATAATTGACACCCCCCCCCCCCCCCCCTCCCATGTTCCCAAGCAAAATTTCTGCAATTGAGTCTTTTTTATTTGGTAAAAACATTAAAAGTAATGTGTTTATTGTAGTATGTTAAATGTTATTATATGAAAATTGGATGACTTTCTCCTAGGTAGGGCCCCAGAAAAGAAATGTGTCATGTTTAAATCTTGATTTCCCCTGCTCGTGAGAAAGGAAGCCTCCATGCTTTAACTTTCAAAGTTCATATATATACAGCTTGTAGTGGTTTCATTTTACCAGGGTGCATATGGGTCATGGAAATCCTGAAAAGACCTGGATTTCTAATCTTGTAAAGTCCAGTCCTGGAAGTCCTGGAAAATGTAGACAAGTCATGGAAAATCCTGGAAAATTAGCTCTATGCACAAACAAAATAAAATTTTTGTCTCAAGTTTTGACAAATGCAATGGAAGCTGTCTCATTTCATAATTTATTCTGGAATGTGTATGCATATTCAAGGAGACTGGATCCAATTGCCCCTCATTCATGGATTTTGTGTTGTATGGTCCTGGAAAAGTCATGGAATTTTAGGACACAAGCAGTGTACGAACCCTGATTTTACTGGGTAAATTTTTGACTAAACTATCCCATACATTGAAATAACCAATTGGTCATTTATCCTTTCGACTGCTCTTCGCATTTCTTGAGTGAGTGGTTTAGCAAGCAACAGTAGCAATACCTCCCCCCCCCCCCCCCCCTTCCCTTCTGGAACTTTGAAAGTAATATGTAACTTGACTTAAAGATTTTTTCCACTTTGTTAGCTGGCCAACATCGAGGAAGGTTATGTGACTCTTTTGTCTGATAATGGAGATACACGTGAAGACTTGAAACTTCCTGACGGAGATTTGGGTAAAGAGATCCAAGCAAAGTTTGATAATGAGGAGTCGGTTTTACTTACCGTGCTCACGTCCATGGGAGAGGAGGCTGTCATTGCTCAAAAGACTGGTACAAGCGACAAGTAAGCGGACAGATGGCTACAATGCAAACCTGTTTACATTAAAGAATGGACCCTTCTTATAGCGCAACAACAAATACTTGCCCTGTTTCTTTTCTTCATACTGAAGAATTCAAATACATGAATTTGTCGGTAGTTAGCAAGTTCCTTTTCCTTAAAAATTCAGCAAAAAGGCGTGATGTAGGAGGTGACATTATTAAGTTAGCTCTTTGGTTTGCGATCAGCAATAGATAGCTTCCAAACAATAATATTGTTACATTGTTTAGGGGAAAATGTTATTGATGCAGGAGACTCTATACCTGCTAATTTGATATTCATATTAAAAACCTGAAGTTATTTGCTGGCTGATCTGCATTTGTTGTTCCTGCTGTGAACTACTGTAGATGCCGATTGGCTCGTAACAGCAACATAATTTTGTGATATGTCGAGCACTTTTTGCAAATGAAAAGAGCCTTAAATTTAATGTTTTTGAGGAAGAGAAAAATAAAAGATCTCAGTGGCCACTATGCTGTCCTTGTGTTTCAATTGGTAAAAGCAGTTGTTGTGTTTATCTCAATATAACTCATTTAAGAACCCTAGTCAGGCTGACGAAGATCTTATCTGCTTCTTGCAGTCTTAAACTTTTTGCAGTAAACCTGGGCTAAGCAGCAAGTGAAGTGTGTGTTTTGATTACTCAGGTCAAAAACTAAATTAACACATACTGTAGTCAGAAATAATATTGTGGTTATCGTGAGCACGTGCTATTTACCATTCAGATTTTCAGGGGTGTGTATTGGGAGGCTGCTTTTGTTAAACTCTTGGAGGGGTTTGCATTTTTGTTTGGGAGGGGAGGGCATGGCATTTATTGTTAGCTGGGTGTCGATTTGAGCATTCATAATACACTAGACAAGATAACTTAACTCTTATTGGCTGAGAGCACTATTAGTTTTTCCACATTGCTGGTTTTCATATATGGCATCATGGTGGCTATGTTGGTTGGCAAGACTCTCTGCTGGGAACTAAACTTTATTATTATGCAAATTATGCGACAAGAAATTAGATTGTATAGGCCTTTTTCAATCTATTAAAATACAGCTTAAAAGAGATGATTAGAAAACAGAGGAAAGTGGATGATACATAAATATTTTTCACATTCGTTCTAACCTGTTTCTATTGTTTTTGTCCTCACTGCCTCATTATCAAGCTGAAAAATGGCCTATTGCCAACCAACGTGGCCGCCTTGTCACGTCGCTGAAAACCAAGAATTTTACTCTTAAGATTCCAAGATATTATGGCAACCATTCATGTATGACAAAGCAGACAAATAAAAGAAATAGACCAGAATATTTTTTCCTTTTTTGTAAATAAAAGCTACTTTTAAAATCTGAAATAAATCAAAGCAAAACTAGCACAAACAAGGACTCAAACTGGAATGAAGGTTTTCCATAAATGCACTTACCGTAAAATTCCGAAAATAAGCCCGGGGTTATATTTTTCAAAGGCCCTTTTTGAGGGGCTTATTTTTTGAAGGGCTTATATTCGGAGGGGCTTATCTACGAAGGAAATTTGCGTTTCCGAATCGATTGGGCCACCCTGCGAGCAGAGCCTCCTTTTGTCTCTTTCTTTACTGAGGAGGAGAAAAGGAGGCTCCGCCCGAATCGCGTCAACTCTTTTAAGCCGCCGCAGCCCAAGCTTCTGGACTAGTCAATATTGTTTTCTCTCGTCAGACCGGTTTTTCCAGTGCGAGTGTCCGTTTAGTGACAAAAGCGATGGATATAATTGAGCCCGCTGTATCATGAAAAACCAAGATGGCGGCGAGATCTGGCATATTTGGCTTGGGTTCGAGACTGTATCCTGGCAACATGCAGCGCATATTCAATAAAGATCTTTCTCGATTCATGCAGAGCCCTTCTCGAGAACGCCAAAATCGAGCAAGAAAAAGAAAGGCTCTGCTAGCAGGGTGCGATTGCTAGCCTTATAGTTGGAAGTAAATCCCGTTTTTTGCTTTGTTTTACTTTGTATTTGAGGGCAATTTTCCAAGTACAAGTTCCCGGGGGGCTTATCTTTGGAGGGGCGGTTTAACGGAGGGTTTTTTGCGTTGCCGCTTTGGGGGC